>NW_022589715.1:38606376-38811021 GCF_004348235.1 Phoca vitulina
GAAAGAAAGAAAGAAAGAAAGAAAGAAAGAAAGAAAGAAAGAAAGAAGAGTACCATAAGCCATGAGCCATGATAAACAGGATGACATAATCAGAGCTAAAAGGAAGGTAGAGGGGCGTCTGGGTGTCTCAGTCGTGAAGTGTCTGATTTCGGTTCAGGTCCTGATCCTAGAGTCCTGGGATAGGGCCCCGCACTGGGCTCCCTGCTCTGCAGGAAGCCTGCTTCTTCTTCTCCCACTCTCCCTGCTAGTGTTCCTTCTCTCGCTTTGTCTCTGTCAAATAAATAAATAAAATCTTTAAAAATAAAATAAGATAAAATAAAATAAAAGGAAGGTAGAGCCAGCTTCCAAAAGTGACCCTGAAGTGGCTCAGTGTCTAATACAATGTTTTGCACAAAACTGATGCTCAATTTCTTGAATGAAACAATGAGTGAATGAATAAATGAATAGACCACAAATATAATCATATATAAAGTGGAATATGAAAACAAGGATTTATTATCCATCCCATATAATAGTTATATTTAATTAATTCATGACCAAACTATCACCAGCAATGTCTGTGGTGCAAGGGAAAAAATCTAACCATAATGTGTAATCTACTGACTTGTTGGTTCACCAGGAAATGGGATATTTGGACATTCATTCAAACTCAGCCTAGGCTTCTACCACAAGCCAGGCTCTGTGTTCTACACCCAAGATGTGCGTGTCCTCTGTCTCCAGCCTAGTACCTTACTCAGGACCTAAAGATTTTCCATGTAACCTCAACAGGTTCCCAGCCTCCTCTGGCTTTTTCATTATTGTCAGCATCATTCATACAGTAGGACTAGCACAATGAGTACCAGCATGGTCTCTAGGGTAAGAATGCCTGAATAAGAACCTGCCTCTGAAATTTTTAGTCTTAGAATTTGGGAAAGTTACTTAAGCTCTCCTCCTTTATAAATGGGAGTACTAACAATAACTACTCTTCCAGTTGTTGTGAGGATTCATAAACTCCAAGTTTAGCACCCTGCTTGACACACACTAAGTTAATTCTCCATCAATTTTACATATTGTCACTAATCTTCCTTATGGATATAAGGTCTTAAGATGGAAGGCACCGCAGAAAGAACATCAGACAGCAAGTCAGAATTCCTAGATTATATTTTCAGGTATGTTGCTAAATAGATATTTTAGCATGAATGTGTCATTTAATGTCTCTGAGTCTCAATTTTCTTATGTGTCAAATGAGAGGGATGGCTAGGTAATTTGTGTTTCTTCCTGCTTTATGATTCCATGTCATATCTTATGCAGGTCTCTGTAACCTAATGCTCACTACTTTGTTCTGCACATAAAATACAGACAGACAATTCCATAACTTCCTTCTGACACCTACTCCAATTATTTTAAGGCATGAGAGTTCAATCCTACCATCTTTGCCATATGGTAGAGTGTATAACAGAAAGGCAGATGGAGCCAAATAGGACTCAGATGCCCTATCAAACACCCTGAGGGCAGATGTTATGGCCAAGAGTATGGGATCCATAGGCACATCTGCAGAGAGCATCAATAACTCACAGAGGCTGCCGTATTTATCTCCTAGCAAACCACCTCAGGGATAAATAGCAGAATTCTAAGCATAGAAGGCACTTGAGAAATATCCGTTGCTATGTTTTATCTATGTAGAATACTCATTTCCTAATTCTAAAGAACCGAATTTGAAGAGAAAAAAAAAATCTGTTTCTTGCTTCAAGGGCCAACACATAGTAGATTCTTAATTTATGTATGTTTGATGAATGGATCATCCTGGATCTTCTGTTTCTATATTCAGGAACTCAGGCTGTTGAAATCTTATAAATTGATATTTATAATTTCTCCTAATGAAGCATGTAGTATATCATTATAAAAATGTCCCCCAAGGAGGGCGCCTGGGTGGCTCAGTTGGTTAAGCAACTGCCTTCGGCTCAGGTCATGATCCTGGAGTCCCGGGATCGAGTCCCACATCGGGCTCCCTGCTCAGCAGGGGGTCTGCTTCTCCCTGTGCCCTCTTCCCTCTCATGCTCTCTGTCTCTCATTCTCTCTCTCTCAAATAAATAAATAAAATCTTTAAAAAAAAAAAAAAAAATGTCCCCCAAGGAATCACTTCTCCCTGAGCCTATGTTTCTTTTGTAGTGTGATGTTGCTCCTTCTTCAGTAAAGACCTGGGGCTCTTTCTCCACTCCTTTGAATCTAAGCTGGCCTACTGACTTGCTTTGACCTTTCAAATGTGACAGAAGTGATACTTGTGAAAGTTCCAAAGCTTAGATCTCAAGAATCCTTGTAGCTTCCACCTGTGTTCTCTTAGGGCTCAGCCACCATGGAAAAAAGCTTGGGTTCAAATACTGATGAGAGATCATGTGAAGAAAGAGGTCTCAGTTTTCCAACTATCCCTGCTGTGGTCCCAAACATGATGGTGAGATCATCTAGAATCTTAAGCTCCAGCAGACCGAGCAGGTGAACGAAGCTCCATGAGGAAGTCTGGCCAAGAACAGCAGAGGAACTGCCCAGCCAACCCACAGAATCATGAGAAACAGTGCATATCTTCCTCAACTTACAATAGAATTACTCCTAATAAACCTATTGTAAGTTGAAAGTATCGTTAAGTCCAAAATGCATTTAATATACCCAACCTACCAGACATCCTAGCCTAGCCTACCTAAAACACTCTCAGAGCACTTACATTAACCTACATTTGGACAAACTCATTTAACACAAAGCATATTTTATAATAAAGTGTTGAATATCTCATGTAATTTATCTAATACTACAGTGAAAATGAAGAACAGAATGGTTGTAAGTATTGGTCATTTACCCTTATGATCCTGTTGCTGATGGGGAGCCATGGCTGGCTGTTGCTGCCCAGTCTCACAGGAATTTCATACCACATATCACTAGCTCAGGAAAAAATCAAAATTCAAAATTCAAAGTACAGTTTCTACCAAATGCATATTGCTGTCACACCATCATAAAGTAAAAAACAAAACAAAACAAAAAAAACCCTTAAGTCCAATCATCATAAGGGGACCATCTGTAAATTGTCATTGTTTTATAACACTGAGTTTTTGAGTGGTTTGTTACATAGCAATAGATCATTGATGCAAAATTATTTCTTGACCAGAATCAGAATAGTCACACAATAAGGAGTTTCATGAAAATAAGATTATATCAGCAGTTCTGTCAAAGCGGAAAAAGGGAAAGAAAAGTGGGGAAAAATTTAAATACAATGTATGATAAATGATAAAATCCCAGATTTTGTCCATATACCATTATGCAGGAAATGTAATCAGGGATCAAAAAGCACATTAAGTCTATTCATTGGTGTGAGGCCCTGCAGAAAACAATTTCCAAACAGTAGACATTTTAGAATTAATTAATTATTCATTAGTAGCATTCATTGCATTAGTGATCTATTTCTGCATAACCAATCACCCAAAAACTTAGCAGTTAAAAAAAAAACAACAGTTATTGGGACGCCTGGGTGGCTCAGTCAGTTAAGCACCTGCCTTCGGCCCGGGTCGTGATCCCAGGGTCCTGGGATCGAGTCCCACATCAGGCTCCTTGCTCAGCAGGGAGCCTGCTTCTCGTTCTCTCTCCCTCTGCTTGTGCTTTCTCTGTCAAATAAATAAAATCTTTAAAAACAACAACAACAACAACAACAGTTATTTATTACTCTCGCAGTTTCTGTGGGTCATGTATATGGGAGAAGCTTGGTTGGGCAGTTGTGACTCCAGTGGAGGAGTGACTCCAGTTGAGGTTCCAGTGGAGGTGTTGACCAAGGCTGTAGTTATCTACAGGCTTAATTGGGGCTGGACAAGTCACTTTCAAGGTGTGTCACCCACATGGTTGACAAGCTGGTTCCTCTTCATTTGGGCCTCTTCTTGTAGTTCCTTGTATGTCTTCATGCCATGGCTACTGGTTTCCTCCAGAACCAAGGACCCAAGAAACCAAGGCAGAAGCTGAAATGTCTTTTATGGCCTGTCCTCACCATATTCTCTATGCATACACAGAGCAGCTCTGAGTTAATATAGGGGAAAATTATACAAGGGCAAGGATTATTGTGAGTCCTCTTGGAGGCTATCTTCCATATCCCTATCATGGAAAAAAAAATTGAGAGCATATAGTAAAAATACATATGCACCAGGATTATTAAAAATAATGTTAGAAAGTGAAACCAAAACCATAAAGAGGCAAGAAGAAAGCTGATTCCACCCGGGGCCTTCAGGTAAGATATTTATTTACAAGTCCACAATCCCTTAACAGAAACCCTTGGGGCTGGATATGTTTCAGAATTCAGAATTTTTTGGATTTTAGGAAGGTAAGGAGATAAGGAGGCACATATACCAGATATTACACAATACCCTCCAGAACAACTTAAAATCAACTACATTGTTATTTATGCAGCAAAATGTATGCATTTTCAAACTAAGTGGGATAAGGCCTTTCAATATAGTCTCATATCCATTTAGGTCAGATTTCAATAATAATTTTTTTTTAAGATTTTATTTATTTATTTGACAGAGAGAGAGCAAGCACAAGCAGGGGGAGCTGCAGGCAGAGGGAGAAGCAGGCTCCCTGCTGAGCAGGGAGCCCAATGCGGGGCTTGATCCCAGGACCCTGGGATCATGACCTGAGCCAAAGGCAGATGCTTAACCAAGGCACCCCTTGGCTTGAGCCACCCAGGCACCCCTCAATAATAATTTTTTTTTAAGTCTGGGTCTTTAGGGGTTTCTAGATTTCAGAATTGCTGGTAAATGACTGTGAGCCTGCAGAAGTTGTAAGCTCACAGGATCAGAAACTATGGCTATGGATTTCCCCAGATTGTGTGCATCTGTTCCCATTTCCAGGCCGTGTTTCCCCATCAACACCCCAATACTGCTGATCAAATTTGTCCCACAAATGCAGATTCTCAAAGATGTCCCAGTCATATTTGAGGTCTCCTAATGACCTATTTTTCTGCCTTGGAATTCTATTCAGGTGCTAGTCTTTCAAACTTGCCCAGCTTATACCCAGCCTCAGTTTTCAGGTGTATAGCTACCATTTTAGCACTGACAGCCTGTAATAACTACTGCATAGCATAAGAAGTAGGAGAGTTACCACACCTGAACCATAGATTTAGCTGTTGCCTGACAATTAAGACAAAAAATCATATAACTTTTTAGAGAGAAACCATTATTTTCCTTATAAACCTTATTTTCAAATTCTGATAGAAATTTAGTCAAGCGTACTATTTAAAAGGACATACTTCTAACCTGAGAGTGAAGGCATCTAAAACAAGACACAACACCCCCAGAATTTACAAAGTAAAAGTTTTAATTTGCCTAAAATATAAATATGAAATTTTTTAAACAGTGTTAAAAGACAAGTGACAAACTAGTTGGAAATTTTGCAACATATAAAGCAGAGGAAAGATTAATGAGAACTCCTACAAATTAATAACAAAAGGACAAAAAGGCAAACTAATAGGAAATTCATAGAAAATTTATTTAAACATCTAATAAATATATGAAAAGATTCCCAGCATCACTAGGAATAAGGAAAATATTATTTTTAAAAGTGAGACACTATTTTTCACCCATCAGATGGGCAAAAGTTTTAAAGTTTGATAATATCAAATTTTTACAAAGGTATAGGGAATAACACTCTCATACACTATTACTGGAAGTATAAATGATACAACATTTACGGAAGGTAATTTGGCAATATCTGTCTTAGAGCTAAATGCAAATACACTTTAATGATTAATTCCACTTCTAGGATTCTGTTGACACACATGAACAAAGACACGAGTAGTAGGATTTTTAACTATAGCATTGGTTGACATAGTGAAAATGCAAACAACCTATCTGTTAAAAGGAGATGTTTAAAAACAAACAAATAAAAGCTAAGGTATAGTCCAGGAGTTTGCAATCAATGGACCCTGAGCTGAATGTGGCCTCTGCTTGTTTTTGTACTGCCTGCAAGCTAAGAATGGTTTTCACAATTTTAGAGGATTGAAGAGGACAAAGAAGAGAAAGAGAAGGAGGAGAAGACAATGCAACTGAGACCTTGTAAGACTCAGAAAGGCTTAATTTTTTTTATTTGGCCCTTTGCAGGAAAAGTTTATATAACCAAATTACAGAATACTTATCAGACCACGAAGATAATGAGAAAATAAGGATGGAATGGTTAGAGTCAAGCAGTGAAACTGACGAATTTGTCCTATTCCTATCATCCCTCAGGCCTCTGTGCCAATATGCAATAGGACTTGAAGATACAAAGCTCCCAATGCCCCTTTGAAACTTCATAAGTCATTTAAAAATTGAGTGCATTTAGGTTTAAATGCTCCAATCAAAAGACACAGGGTGATGGAGTGGATAAAAAAACATGGCCCAGGGTCACCTGGGTGGCTCAGTCATTAAGCGTCTGCCTTCAGCTCAGGTCATGATCCCAGGGTCCTGGGATGGAGCCCCGCATCAGGCTCCCTGCTCCACAGGAAGCCTGCTTCTCCCTCTCCCACTCCCCCTGCTTGTGTTCCCTCTCTGTCTCTCTCTCTGTCAAATAAATAAATAAAATCTTAAAAAAAAAAAAGGCCCATCTAAATGCTGCCTACGAGAGACACATCTCAGTCCTAAAGACACATACAGACTGAAAGTGAAGGGATGGAAAAACATTTACCATGCAAATGGAAGTGGAAAAAAGCCTGGAGTAGCAATACTTGTATCAAATAAAATAGACTTTAAAACAAGGACTGTAACAAGAGACAAAGAAGGGCATTACATAATGATAAATGGATCAATCCAATGAAAGGATATAACAATTGTAAATATTTATGCATACAACATTGGAGCACCTAAATACATAAAGAAAATATTAACATACATACAGACATTAATACAATAATAGAAGGGGACTTGAATGCCTCACTTACATCAATGGATAGATTGTTCAGACAGAAAATCAATAAGGAAACAGTGTTTTTGAATGACACATAAGACCAGATAAACATAAAAATATATACAGAACATTCCATTCAAAAACAACAGAACACACATTCTTTTCAAGTGTACATGGAATATTCTCCAGAATAGATCACATGTTAGGCCACAAAAGAAGTCTCAATAAATTAAGGAAAACAAATCATACTATGCATCTTTTCCAACCACAATGTGAAACTAAAAATCAATCACAAGCAAACAAACAAACAAAAAACACAGGAGGTTAAACAACACTATACTGAACAACCAATGGGTAAATAAATAAATAACCAATGGGTAAATAAATAAATGGAGATAAATGAAAATGAAAACACAACAGTCCAAAATTTTTGGAATGTAGCAAAACCAGTTCTAAGACAGATATATAGTGATACAGACCCATGTCAAGAAAAAAGAAAAAGCTCAAACAATCTAAACTTACACTTAAAGGGACTGGAAAAAGAAAAACAAACAAAGCCCAAGGTGAGTAGAAGGAAGGAAATATCAGAGCAGAAATAAATGACATAGAGACAAAAAAACTCAAGAAAACCAAGAGCTAGTTCTTTGAAAAAATAAAACAAAATTAATAAATCCTTAGCTAGACTCTTCAAGAAAAAATAGAAAGGACCCAAATAAATAAAATCAGAAACAAAAGAGAAGTAACAACTGACACCACAGAAATACAAAGGATTATAAGAGAATATTATGAAAAATTATATGCCAACAAATTAGACAACCTAGAAGAAATGGATAAATTCCTAGAAACATACAATCTTCCAAAACTGAATCAGGAATAAATAGAAAATCCAAACAGATCAATTACTAGTACAAAATTGGCTTGGTAATAAAAAAAAACCACCAAAAAATAAAAGTCCAGGACCAGATGGCCTTACAAGTAAATTCTACCAAACATTTAAAGAAGAGTTAATACCTATTCTCCTCAAACTATTCCAAAAAATAGAAGAGGAAGGAAAGCTTCCAAATACATTCTATGAGGCCAGGATTACCCTGATACCAAAACCAGACAAAGACACAATAACAAGAAAGAAAAGAAAGAAAGAAAAGAAAGAAAGAAAGAAAGAAAAAGAAAGAAAGAAAGAAAGAAAGAGAAAAAAATGAAAGGAAGGAAGGAAAGAAGGAAGAAAACTACAGGCCAATAACTCTGATGAACATATATGCAAAAATCCTCAACAAAATATTAGCAAACCACATTCAGCAATACATCAAAAGGATCTTCACCCAAATAAATGGGATTTATTCTGGGGATGCATGGATGTTTCAATATTTGCAAATCAGTAAATGTGATATACTACATCAACAAAAAAGACTAAATATCATATGATCACCTCACCAGATGCAGAAAAACCATTTGACAAAATTTAACATCCATTCATAAAAACTCTCAACAAAGTTGGTTTAGAGGGAACATACCTCATATAATAAAGGCCATATATGAAAAAACCCACAGCTAACATCATACTCAATGCTGAAAAACTAAGAACTTTTCCTCTAAGATCAGGAACAAGACAGGAATGTCCACTCTCACCACTTTTATTCAACATAGTATTGGAAGTCCTAGCCACAGTAGCCGACAAAAAAAAGAATAAGAGGCATCCATATTGGTAAGGAAGAAGTTAAACTGTCACTATCTGCAGATTACGTGATACTATACATAGAAAGCTCAAAAGACTACACCTAAAAACTATTGGAAATAATAAATGAGTTCAGTAAAGTTGCAGAATACAAATTAATACCCAGAAATCAGTAGCAATGAAGTAGCAGAAAGAGAAGTTAAGAAAATCCCATTTACAATAGTACACAAAAAAATAAGATACCTACGAATAAGTTTATCCAAGAAGGTGAAAAACCTGTACTCTGAAAAATGTAACACTGATGAAAGAAATTGAAGACTACACAAACGGAAAGATTCCATGCTCATGGGTTAGAAAAGAGAGTTTCTTCAACAAATGATGCTGGGAAAACCAGCTACATTACAAAAGAATGAAACTGGACCACTCTCTCACACCATACACAAAAATAATCTTAAAATAGATTAAAGACCTAAATGTGAGACCTGAAACCATAAGAATCCTAGAAGAGAGCACAAGGGGTAACTTCTCTGAGACTGGCTGTAGCAACATTTTTCTAGATATGTTTCTCGAGGCAAGGGAAACAAAAGGAAAAATAAACTATTGGGACCACCTCGAAATAGAAAGCTTTTACATCAACAAAACTAAACTAAAAGGGCAACCTACTGAATGGGAGAAGATATTTGCGAATGACATATCTGATAAAGGGTTAATATTCAAAATATTTAAAGAACGTATACAAATTAACACCAAAAAATAATAAAAATAAAAATAATAATCCAGATTAAAAAAATTGGCAGAAGACCTGAATAAATATTTTCCCAAAGAAGACACAGATGGGCAACAGACACATGAAAAGATAGTCAGCATCACTACTTACCAAGGAACTGCAAACCAAAAACACAATGAGATATCACCTTAAACCAGTCAGAATGGCTAAAGTAAAAAAGACAAGAAATAACAAGTGTTGGCAAGAACATGGGGAAAAAGAAACCCTGTGCACTGTTGGTGGGAATGTAAACTGGTACAGCCACTATGGAAAACAGTATGGAGGTTCCTCAAAAAATTAAAAACAGAAACACCATATGATCCAATAATTCCACTACTGGGTATTTACCCAGAGAAAATTAAAACACTGACTCAGAAAGATGTATGCACCCCCATGTTCATTGCAGCATTATTTACAATAGCCAAGATATGGAAGCAACCCAGTGTCCATCCGTAGATAAATGGATAAAGATGTGGTATACACACACACACACACACACACACACACACACACACACACACAGGAATATTACACAGTCATAAAAAAGGATGCAGTTTTTGCCATTTGCAACAACATGGATGGATCTACAGAATATTATGCTAAGCGACATAAGTCAGTCAGAGAAAGACAAATACAGTATGATTTCACACATATATTGAAGTTAAGAAACAAAACAAATGAACAAAGAAAAAACGAGGCAAACCAAAAAACAACTCTTAACTATAGAGAATAAACTAATGGTTACGAGAGAGGAGGTAGATGGGGGATAGGTGAAATAGGTGAAGGGGATTAAGAGTACACTTACCTTGATGAGCACTGAGTAATATATAAAAATGTTGAATAACCGTTTTGTACACCTGAAACTAATCTAGCACTGTATGTTAACTATACTGGAATTAAAAGTTTTAAAATTTTTTAACAAAAAATAAATCAATAAAATGGCTAACTACATTGATCACTATTACCAGCAAGTAGTTATCTATTTCTCTCAACTAACCAATGTTGCTATTACAAAATCATAGCTTCACAGGATTGAGAGAGTCCAAAAATTCACCTAAGACTTCTGATGCATGGATCCTTTCCAGAGCTTCCCTAACAAGTAGCTGTAGAGTACGTGCAGTAATGAAGACCATTCTAGCACAGAGCGACAGTAAGTATTGGAGTGGTGCATAGAAATACATACACCAGGTATAATCAGAGACTGGTCCTTTTTTTTTCCCTCATTGTAGTTTATCGAATGACAAAATAGCATGCTCTAAACACCTGAAGTGAAAATAGAGGCTACTGAAGGAAGTTCTGTCAAAAGGTGATGAACAACCTGGTTCTGAAACCAGAGGATTTATCCAAGTGTTGGATGATCAAGATGTGGAGATCTGGAGCCAGCAGATGGAATGTGAATGTTTTAGCATCTGTTAGAGGGAACTATTACATAAGATCATTTTACTTCAGAGAGTATTAGTTATCATTTTAGACTGAACACAATCTCCAAAACCAAGACTTGCTTTAGTGTTTTGCAGGAGGAAGATCACTGTACTCAGAGGTGGTTCTACTCTCTCTTTCCTCTCTGTAGGATGCCTCTGTGACCTAGGGCAAGTTGCATAACCTCTCAGCCTTTGTTGCTTTACCCAGAAAGTAGGAATGTAACCGCGGCCAGATCACTTCATTAGGATCTGACTAGCAAAGACCTGTGATCCTGGATTGAATTCAGAAGTCTGTAAGACCTATGATCCTAGATTGAATCCAAAGATTGTTATGTTTTTTGCTTTTCTGCCACAAGACAGGATCCATTTATATTCTTTTTCTTGTTCTACTAGTTCCCTGACACTCTAAGCAAAGCAGTAGACATGAGTTAGGCTGACTACCCATGTCTTCTTCATTCAAGCAGTTGTGTATTGCAATAGTAACCACTCTGACCAAGAGGAGGAGATTAAGTAAAGTGAGTGGTAGTGGGTAAACCCTAAGTTGTGTTCTTTCTATACCACAAGAAAACCATGGATGACATTTTCTTATTCATGAATAGCACCTTGCCTGTAAACAGGGCTTTACAACTGACGAGGTCCAAGCAAAGCCAACAGCTGTATGTCTACTTTCAGATGTGGAGACCAGGGATAGCCCTAGAACCCAGATCTCCTAACACCGAGGAGAGTTCTCTGTCCATTATTTTCACCTTCAGATCTCAATTAGATGATCCTGGGAATAAGAATATAAAAACTTTCAGGGGGAAAAAACCTCAAAAACTGTCCTAGCTCTTTTTGTGCTGAAAAGAACATAAACTTGGTGAAAGAAAGACCTGGTATTGAATCCTGGCTTCCCCAATCGCAGTCACCTTAAATACTTTTAATTCTCTAAGTCTCCATTTTATCTATAAAATAAGGAGTATAATACCTCCCTCATGTGGTAGTTAGCAGAATTAAATAAGAGGATATGTGTAAAGTGTAGATACATAGTAGACTCTCAGTCACTGCTAAATCCCTTAACAATTTCAGCATTTAAGAAATTATTTTGAGCTTAAATCCTTCCTGCTACATTTTACATTTTATTTCTTTTGACACTGCAAAAAAATGTATATACTTATACATATACATTATACATGTGTATGTGTGTGTGTGTGTGTGTGTAGATATATAAAATTATCAGTGCCCCAATGTACTATGAATTTTAGACTATGAAAGGGGGAAAATCTAGCATAAATCCTGCCTCTAGTTATTGATCTTGATCATTAGCTTACTGTAGACAGTATGGTAGTCCATAACTCTTACAGAAAAGCATCTCCCAAGCACCACAATTATAGGAGCCTCATTGTATCACAGCAAATATCCCACCTGATTATCATAAGTACACAAGGAAAGAATCCCATTTCTACAGCTGAAAAGAGATTACACTCTGAATAACCACGTGACAAAGAGAAGTGACCAGAATCACTTGGTTAATAGGAAAACAATGTATTTTTTATTTGTTTTTGTATTTATAGCAGGAGGAAATGGTAGAATGATTCTAACACAGGCAAAATGCTACCATTTGCATTATGTATGGCATTGCTTTAACTCTGAACAGAGTGAATTGATTCATCTGCCCAGATTTCCCATGATAGTGGCAGTTTTTAAAAAAAAAGAAGGAAAAAACAACTGGACTTGACTCTCACAAAATATTTTTCTTAGAAGCCTCACAAAAGGTCCTAAGGATTTTCAAAGACCAGGTCTGACTTCTTAAAAGCAAAATGATTTTGCAAAGGCCAAGTCTGATTTTGTTAAAATGACCACAGCTAAATGAAAACTCCACCAATCTTTCAGGAGTTAAAGCTGCAGCATAGCAACATACTAAGCAAATGGCAAAGCTATGGTAAATCTACTTAACATCGGGAAAATAATGACAGTTCATATTTGAGGGAGTTCAGAGTCAAGCTTTATCCCTGGAGACTCATTAAGCACATAGTGTACTAACCACAGTGTACCCTAAGGGATAAATTCAGAGCTCCTGGCATATGAGATGTTAGAACTGGAGCAACTCTGAACTTCTTTTATAAAGGCATGAAAAACATGAGAAGCATGTCTCTGAACCTGAGCCAACTCATAAGGCTGCCATGCCCTCCTGTTTTGGCAAGAAATTGAAAAACGCTTAACCTTCAAGTGGTTACCTGTCCTCATCATGTTATTCTAACCTGTAATATTCTCAAGTTAGAAAATTAAAGCTTAAACTTGAGAAAATGGGATTAATCACTATGGGTGAGGAAGATCCTATGTCTAAATCCAGGGTCACATTGCTAATTATTTTTCATTAATTTTATTTCTCTTTCCTCTCCTAGCAATCAATTTCAATGGGTATTATTTGCCAAACAATTGATTGCATAATTGTGCTTTGAAAGGAAATACTGTGTTTAAGGAGCAGAAGATATAAGATAACAATGCTTGCTGGAAAAACACAATGAAAAGAAAAAAGTAAGAGAGCAATCCAAAGAAACTGAAAAACTAGGATTAAATGAGTGATAAAATCATATAGAGATGAAATCCATAAAGCAGGGTCAGAAAATGCACATTAGGAAAAAGTAGAAAATAGGAGAAGGAGAAAGCAAGAAGTAGACATAAGAAAAAAAGAATGAAGAAAAAAAAAAGCAGAAGGCATATTACAACAGGGTTGGAGGAAGTGAGGATGAGTATTCACAAGGCAAGAGGAACATACTTGTGACTATCTCAAGGAGCCCCGTGGGTATTGGGGTAAAGTGATTTTGGAAAATATTTGCTTCTGAGATGTTTTACATTTGTATTATTTGGTCCTGTATTAATTGCAGAGGATAAGGCATTTTTAACTGTTTATACTAGGAAGTGTAAGTCAGACCTTTTGTAAATTTTCAACATGTCATTGTGCCTCAGAACTTTTTCCCCAATGAATATATAAGAAAATAGACAAAATCCATATAAGGATCCTATGATGGAAAAATATAAGTATTAAGGTGTCTTATGAGAGCGAATGTGCATGAAGGGATACAGAAACACCTAAGATCCCCCTTACAGAAATATAAGGAATTTCAAATAGAGCTCAGTCTGAATGTCACGCAAGCTTAATATCTTGGCCTTATGCATAATAGGAGGAAAACTATACTCATACCTGAGTAACTCTTTACAAAATAATTCTTTTAATCGTACTATTATTTAAAGCTATTTCAGTCATAGAAATTTTAAACAAATAAACTCAAAGACTGTAGTCTGCAATGTGAACAGATAAGAACATATTACAACTTCTGATGATGTCTTCCCAATGCAAATTTTAAAATCAGTATTTTTCTTATTTAACTTCTAAAACACTGTGGTAACACTGTGTTATACGCAAACAATGAGCCATGGAACACTACGTCAAAAATTAATGATGTACTGTATGGTGACTAACATAACATAATATAAATAAATAAATAGGGCACCTGGGTGGCTCAGTTGGTTAAGCAACTGCCTTCAGCTCAGGTCATGATCCCAGAGTCCTAGGATTGAGTCCCACATTGGGCTCCCGGCTCAGCGGGGAGCCTGCTTCTCCCTCTGACCCTCTCCCCTCTCATGCTGTTTCTCTGTCTCTCTCTCTTTCTCTCAAATAAATAAATAAATAAAATCTTTAAATAAATAAATAAATAAGTAAAGCACTGCTGTCGACAGAATTTTGGCCTCCATGATATCTGCCCCTTGGTATTATTCCTGTGGCTATGTTACATTGCCTGGTGAAAGGATGTTGCAGACGTAATTAAGATCACTAATCACCTAACCTTAAAGTAAGGAAATTATTCTGGATTATTAATGTAGATCCAGTGTAATCACAAGAGCCCTCAAAAGGATAAGAGGAAGTCAGAGAGATACAGTGGAAGAGGAAGTCAAAGTATGAGAAGGATTTGATGTTCTGGCTTGAAGGTGGAGGGGCCCTGTGGAAGGCATGAAAAAGAACTGGACTCTGCCCACAACCTGAATAAGCTGTGTTTTAAAAAGTAGGTTTTAGGGACACCTAGGTGGCTCAGTTGGTTAAGCATCTGCCTTCGGCTCAAGTCATGATCCCAGGGTCCTGGGATGGAGTCCCACCCAGGGCTCCTGAGCAGGGAGCCTGCTTCTCCCTCTGCCTGCTGCTTCCCCTGCTTGTGCTCTCTCTCTCTCTCTCTCTCATTCTCTCTGTGAAAAATAAATAACTAAAATCTTTAAAAATAAATAAATAAAACGTAATTTTTATTATTATTCAGATATGGTGAACCAAGCAATCACTGCCATTAAAAAGATAGTTTGTTATTCACGGTTGCCAAAAGGAATAGGCAGGCATACCACCCAAGGCCACACTGGGAAGTGCTAGGGTCAGTCAAAAGTTGCGGGGGAGGGGAAAATGTGGGCAATTGTCTTTATTGTGGTTTCCATGGAAGGAAGGAGCAAAGCAGGGTAGGCAGGTTTAGGATTGGCTAGTTTAAATAATTTCAACAGGTTCTGAGGCACAGGGCCTGTCCCAATTGCCTAGTACCTGGCCCTATGATTATTAGAGCAGGGAATACTGGCCCTGAGTGTGACGGCCCAGTGGAGAAGGTGGTGTGGGTAAAGGCTTGGGATTGGTTGATTTGCATATGAAAGGCACACTTGGCGGGTAAGTCATTTACCATCTCCAGAAATTAGCTAGCCCTGAGAGGGGCAGTCTCTCCAGGGTCAGCAAGGTCTCAGATGTCAAAGAATCAGAAATACAGAAAATAAAAAGGCATAATTAGTGGAGGTTAGATATGGAAGTCTTCCCGATAGTTTCCAGAAAGGAACGCAAACCTACAAACACCTTGATTTTGGCTTTTTGGGACCCTAAGCGGTGAATCCAGCCATGCCATGCCAGACTTCTGTTCTACAGACCTATGAGATAACAAATGGCTATTGTTTTAAGCTGCTACATTTGTGGCAACTTGTTACAGCAGCAAGAGAAACTAATACATATGCCAAATCCTCCTTGTGGCATGTTTCTAATTAATTCTTTGGGCATATTATGTTCTGCAGAACCTTCCACCACTTTCACAATTACAGTCCCGTGGAAAAGGGCTAATTAGACAAGCTGTGTTCAATGACTACTTTTGGCAGGTTTCCATCAAGCTAAATATAATGTGAAATTTTTAATGCTATCCACCATTAGAGCATGGAGGAAAATTAAATCAAGATGTGCTTAGGAAATTAGTTTGAGTTTGTGGAGCTCAAATTCTTAAAACTTTAAAGCACTTGGCTATGTGAAATATAAGTACTAATAACCATAGCACACACTATTCATCCCTAATAGGCAAATGACTAACTATATTAACATATATACTTGGCCACAACTTCAGATCAAGATGTTGAAAATTCATGCTTGAGCCCCTCGCTCTCCACCCCAAATAAGCAATGAAATATTAAAATGTAAAAAGCAGAAATCTTAAAAAATGTAGTCAAACTTAAAAAGAGACAAACATCTCTGTGGTTCAGTAACCAAGCATTCGTTTGTTCATTCATTCATTCATTCATTCATTCATTTAACAAGCTTTAATTCAGCACCTACTATGTAACAGACATCCAATTTAAGTCACAGCACCCTGTACTGAACAAAACAAAGTCCCTGCTCTTATGGAACTTACATTCCAAAAGAAGAAATTCCTAACAGAAAGCAATAAACCAGGTGGATGCAACAGGGAAAGGCAGCCAGGAGCTTATATTTTTAATGATGATGGAGACTAAAAGTGCCCTATCTGAAGCAGAAGACCAGAGCCAGTCCCACTGCTTGAAATAACAGACTGGAATGGAAAGGAAGCTGGAAAGAGCTGTACCTGAGAGCTTCCTGGGGCTACAGCTTATATAAAGCTCTGTGCCCATGTTCTTGAGAAAAACCAGATAGCCTCACAGTCAGGATATGGGCTGAGCTGCCACTGGCTAAGCAAGTGGATCTGTGTTATCCCTGAATCACCAGTGTGTTGTCCCTGCCACCTGATTCTGAACAGGGGACAACAGAGGCTATGTACAGACAAATGTAACAAAATAGAGGAGTGAGCAAAGAAAGACAAAGGGAAAAAATATTTGCCCTCAAATGAATCTACAAATCAAAAGTTTATAACACATGAGGAAAACTAAGAAGCAACAAAATGAAAATTACAAAGGAATTTTAATATGACTTTAGGATACTCAAAGAGATAAAGTAATAACACTTTTATGGAAAAAGATCAATAAATTGTGAAATAAAACAAGCAAAAATGAAAGGAGAACAGGCATTTTTTAAAAACCAGTTAGAAGTCCTGGAAATAAAAATTAGAGTTTAACTTTTTAGCAACTTTAATAGGCAAAATAGATAGTGATGAGGGAATTAATAAAATAGAAGTGTACTGGGAAATTTATGCAGAAACTATGAAAGTGAGATGAAGAAGTAAAAACATAATTTTAAAAAAGCAGTTCAAAACTATAGAGACTCAATTGGGAGTCTCCAACATACGTTTAATGGGAGAGCCACAAAAAGAGTGTTGAGGACATGGCATAAACTTTTCCAAAATAGAAGAAATAAAGAAGTTTTCAGATCAAACATGCCCACCAAGTGCTACATGGGATAAGTGGCTGTATTTGGCCTGGAATTGTTCCAATCCAATAAAGATGCTAAAGTAAAAAATCCACCTTTAGAATGTACCATTTATTTAAAAATCTTTAGAAAAAGAAATGTAAAAATTTATATAGGCTGACTGAAAAGTTTCCTTAGCAACTCTGAAACTCAGAGGAAGACACACGTAAGTAAATTTAGAATTTCTAGTTAAAACCGTTATAAGATTATATCAAACAATATTAAATTTATTATGTCTTCCTAAATTGCCTTCTCCATTTCTGTGGAGTAATAAAGTTGAAATAACCCAGAAAGTCAAAATGGAGGAAAAAATAAAGCTGGGGACAGGGGCAGTGCAATACTAAATTACTTGTACTACCTGAAAGAAGAGCAAAGTTGTACTAATGTTAGACTTAGGTAAGTAAATTATTGTAATATACAGGTCAGTAACTAAATGAATAAAACTGAAGTATATAATGACCAAGATAATAAAGGGAAAAATTATTTTTAAAAATATACTTAGTCATCTGGAGAGAAACAAACAAGGAGATAGATGGGGTGTGTCAAATTTAAAAAATAAATAAATAAAATGATAGACTCAAATAAAATACATCAGTAGCTACATTTAATGCGAACAGACTAAATGTTCCAGTTTAAGAAACAAAGATTTTCAATCTGGATTTTAAAAGGACATTGAATAGCACAAAAGCTGTCTGCCACATAACATTATGTATGTGTATCCATTTATGTATATACATATATTATATATAATGGCATACATGTATGTATATGAGTGTAGATATAAACATATATGCCAAAGATTATAATTTTCTGAAGATATTTTAAAAGTTGGAAAATAATACGTTAAGATGCCTTGAGATGACAATTACCTATCTGTGCTTCAGAATCTTCCCCAGTCAGCAAAATACATAAAAACACATAAGGCGTATTTATACACACCATCACACAGAGCTGTCACTTGTGTCTCAAGGTTTATACCAGGCATCCTGTTCAGTTCTATAGTAAGCTATCTATTAAAATTTACCAACCATTACATGAACATTAAGAGTTTGAATAAGATTCAAAAGTAATAATTCATGTATTTTCATAGTGTGAAAACTATTTCTTAAACTTTTACTCCCTGTAGATTAACTGTGACCATTACAGCGCTGCTGAATTTCCATGTTATTAGTTTTCTAAAGTTTCTTTGTCAAGGAATTCTGATAATTGAATTAATACTTAATTAGGATTTATGTAACTTGTTATAAAAGTGACTGTTTTTAGTGAACCCAAGACAGTCATATATACTCCTAATCTCATTGTGTTTTTCTTAGGTTTCTTACCAAGGGATTTCTTAATAAAGTGTTATTAAGTATTCAAAAACTAAAAAAAATAAATTAAAAGGACACTGAAAGATGTCTGGGTGGCTCAGTCAGTTAGGTATCCAACTCTTCATTTGGCTCAGGTCATGATCTCAGGGTCGTAAGATTAAGCTCCACATCAGGCTCCGTGCTCAGCAGGGAGTCTGCTGGAGATTTTCTCTCTCCCTCTCCCCTGCCCCACTTCTTGCTCTCTCACTATCTCTCTCTCAAATAAATAAATAAGACTTTAAAAAAATAATAAAAAATAAAAGGACATAGAAAAGTTAAAAGTAAAAGGATAGGAATAATGCAAATAATAACCAAAGTAAAATTGGTGTGTATATATATAAATATAACACAAAATCAACTTCAAGGGAAAAGGTACTAGAAATAAAGAGGTTTGGGGCGCCTGGGTGGCTCAGTCGGTTAAGCATCTGCCTTCAGCTCAGGTCATGATCCCAGGGTCCTGGGATTGAGCCCCTCGTCAGGTTCTCTGCTCAGCGTGGTCTACTTCTCCCTCTGCCTCTGCCACTCCCCCTGCTCATGCTCTCTCTCTCTCTCTCAAATAAATAAATAAAATCTTTTAAAAAAATAGATTTCATAATGATAAAAATTTCAATTCACCAGGAAGATATAATTTTAGAATTATATGCACCTGATAATGTGACTACAAAATATGTAAACCAAAAACTGAACAAGGACAAATAAACAAATACATATTATATTGAACGATTTCAGTAAATGATAAAACAAACAAAAAATAGGGACAAAATACTTAAACAACACAATTAACAAAGTGATCTCATAGACATACATAAAATACTGACTCTAACAACTGCAGAATGCACATTCTTATCAAGTACATGGAAGCATTTACAAAAAATTGACGATATGCTGAGTCATAAAGCAAGTCTCAACAAATTTCGAAGGATTGAAATCATACGGATAATGTTTTCTGACCCCCATACAATGTGGGAAGATAACTTCCAAAATCTCCATTTGTTTGTTGGAAAAATTATAAAATGACTTAAATGGTCAAAAATAAATAATGAGAGAAATTAGAAGATAATTTGAACTGAGTCATAATTTAAAAACCTGAATATTAGAACTTTAAGATGCAGCATGACAATACTTAGAAGGAAATATATAAACTGAATATATTAGAAAATAATGACTGAAAATTAATAAGCTAGGTATTTATCTCAAGAGATTAGACAAAAAGAAACAAAATAAAATTAAAGAGAATAGAAGGAAAGAAATAATAAAGATAGAGGACAGCTAATGAAGAAGAACCAACAAAGCTAAAAGTTTCTCCTTTGAAAAGACTAACAAAATTGACAAAACTTTGATGATATTATTCAGGAAAAAAAGAACAAATAACAAATATCAGAAGTAAAAAAGAGAACACCACTACTGATTCTGCACACATAAACAAAAAATAAGAGCATATTATTGACAACTTTGTCAATAATTTTGAAAATTTAAATGAAGTAGAAAAAAATCCTAGAAAAATACAATGTATCAAACTGGCATCAAAAGCAATAAAAAGCAATAGAGGGGCACCTGAGTGGCTCAGTCCGTTAAGCATCTGACTCTTGGTTTCAACTCAGGTAATGATCTCTGGGTGGTGGGATCCAGCCCCGCATTGGGTTCCACACTCAGCAAGGAGTCTGCTTGGGATTCTCTCTCTCCCTCTCACTCCCTTCCCCTTGCCCATGCATGGGCATGCACACGCACACACAAGCTCTCTCTCTCTTTCTAAAATAAATAAATAAATAAATAAATAAATAAATAAATAAATAAATCTTTTTTAAAAAGTTTTAAAAACGCAATAGAAAACTCTAAAGTCCTATAACCATTAAAGAAATTAAATCAGTAAAAAAAAAAAAGAAAAAAGCCTGCCCGGGCCTAGACAACTTTACTCTTATGTTCTCACAAACTTACAAAGAATAAACAATTTCCATTGTATATAAATTCTTCCAGAGAATAGAAAAATAAGAAATATTGCCCAATTTATTTAATGTGGCTAGCATAATTTTGATACCAAACTTGACAATGACAATATAAGAAAAGATTATTACCAAAAAAATGCTGTATCAATATTGGTTCAACAATTGTAATAAATGTCTATCACACTAATGCAAGACATTAATAATAGGGAAAATTGTGGGTGGGTGGGGAGGGTATATAGTAACTCTCTAATTTCTGCTCAATTTCTCCAAAAACCAAAGTATATTAATTAAAAATTTTTTAACTGAGAAAAAAAAAGAAGAAAATATTATAGACCAAACTCACTTACCGGCATACAGATGGAAAAATTCTAATAGAATATTAGCAAACCTAATCTAGCAACATATAAAAGTAATAATAGGTCATGATTAAGGTGTATTTATCCCAGAAATTCATGGTTGGTTTAATATTCAAAAATTAAGTAATGTAATTCACCATGTTAACAAATTAGAGAAAAATCACATGATCATCTCAATAGATGCAGATGAAACACTTAAAAAGATTTAACACCCATTTATGACTAAACCAAATAAAACTCTTAGCAAACAAGGAGCAGAAGGTAATTTCTTTAATCTTTACAAAACATAAAGCAAATATCATACTTAATTTAAATGCTGAAATTTTTCCATTGGAAATCAGAAACAGGACAAGGAAGACTGGCTATCACTGTTTCTAATCAACATTGTAGGGGAGGGCCCATTCATGAAGAAATTTTTAAAAATTAAAAATAAGAAACTAAAGCAGAGGGAAAAAAACCTGTCATTATTTACAGATGATAATGATTTTTATATAAAATCCAAATAAACTTGGAACAGCTGGGTGGCTCAGTTGGTTAAGCATCTGCCTTTGGCTCAGGTCATGATCCCAGGGTCCTAGGATTGAGTCTTGTGTCAGGCTCCCCGCTGAGCGGGGAGCCTGCTTCTCCCCCTCCCTCTGCAGCTCCCCCTGCTCATGCTCTCTCTCTCTCTGACAAATAAATAAATAAATAATTTTTTAAAAATCCAAATAAACTGTTAAAATTTAGAACAAAAAGGTTTAGCAAAGTCACTGAAAAATAATGTCCAAAACCTCTATTTCCTCCATATACCAGCAACAAATAGTTACAAAATTTAAGTTTACAAAAGATAGCATTTACAATAGCCTTTGTTTACAATAGCATTAAACATTACCAATTACTTAAGAATAAATCTAATAAAAGATTTCCAACACTGTTATAAAGAAAATCATAAAACTTTGTTCAGAGACATTGAAGGCAACCTAAGTAATGGAGAAGAATACCAGATTCAAGGAACACCCAGTAGTAAAAATATGTAACTTCTCCCCAAATTTATTTATAGATTCACACAATCTTATCAAAATCAAAAGTTTTCATGGAACTTGACAAACTACTTCTAAAATTTATATTGACATGCAAAAGGCCAAAAGCAATCAAGGCACTTTATTAGTTTCCTAGGGATGCTGTATATAACAAAGTACCACAAACTGGATGGCTTAAAACAACAAATTTATTGTCTCATAGTTCAGGTGGCTAGAATTCCAAAATCAAGGTGTTACCAGGTTGATGCGTCCTTTGAAACCTATACAGAGAATCCTTCCTTGTCTTTTCCATCTTCCGGTGGTTTCCTGACAATCTTTGGCTTTCCTTGGTTTGCAGCTGCATAACTCCAAGCTCTGCCTTCATGCTCACATAGCATTCTCTCTGTGTCTGTCTTTATATGGCCATCATCTTATAAGAACACCAGTCACATTAGAATAAGGGGCACCCTACTTCAATATGACCTCATCTTAACTAATTACCCCTGCAATCACCGTATTTCCAAATAAAGTCACATTCTGAGGTTTTAGAGATGTCAACATATCTTTTGTGGGGAGGACACAGTTCAGCTCATAACAGCACTTTTAAAGAGAAAGAACCAAGAGGAAAATTTGTTCTAGTAGACAACAAGACATATTACAAAGCTGTAGTAATCAGGACTGTATGGTGTTGCCACAGGGACAGGAAAGTAGAAGAGTAACAGAGCAGGAGAGCTGAGTAACGTCATTGAAATAGGTTTGTGTGACATTTGACTTGTGACAGAGGTGGCACTGCGGAGCAGTGAGGATGGAATGGACTTTCTAAAAGAAGATACCAGGATAATGAGAAAAATGAAATTGGACTCCTCTTTTATATCATACACAAAACTCAAATCCAGTGAATTTTAGAAAACATGGGATGATTCTTCTTGACCTTGGACTAGGGAAGGATTTTTCTAAACAAGCACTAAAAGTACTCATAATAGAAAAAAATGACTGATAAATTAAAATTAAAAACTACTTATAAACAACAGTATAGAAAGAGTGGAAATTCAACTCTAAGTGTAGGAAAAGATATTTGCCATGCATATAACTAATAAAGAACTAGTATCCAGAATATAAGAAACTGCTACAAATAACAAGGAAAAGGAAAAGTATACAAGAGTAAAAATGGTGAAAAGATTTGAAAAAGCACTTCACAAAAGAGGAAATTCCAATGACCAATATCATATTTTAAAATGTTTGGTGTCAATGAACAAACATTTCTTCAAAGAAGACATCCAGGTGGTCAACACACACATGAAAAGATGTTCAACATCACTCATCATCAGGGTTATCCAAATCAAAACCACAATGAGATATCACCTCAGACTTGTCAGAATGCCTACAATCAAAAACACAAGAAACAACAAGTGTTGGTGAGGCTATAGAGAAAAGGGATCTTTGTGCACTGTTGGTGGGAATGCAAACTGGTGCAGCCACTGTGAAAGACAGTATGGATGTTCCTCAAATAATTAAAAATAGAACTATCCTACAATCCAGGAATTGCACTGCTGGATGTTTACCCAAAGAATACAACAACACTAATTCAAAAGGATATATGCACCCCTATGTTTATTGCAGCATTATTTACAGTAGCCAAATTATGGAAGCACCCAAAGTGTCCATCAATAGATGAATGGGTAAAGATGTGGTATACATACACATAGAATATTATTCAGCCATGAAAAAGAATGAAATCTTGCCATTTGCAATGACAGGGATGGAGCTAGAGAGTATAATGCTAAGTGAAATAAGTCAGAAAAAGACAAATATCATATGATTTCACTTATATGTGGAATTTAAGAAACAAAACAAATGGGGGCATGTGGCTGGCTCAATCAGTAGAGCATGCAACTCTTGATCTCAGGGTTGTGAGTTCAAGCCCCAAATTGGGTGTAGAGATTACTTAAAAAATAAAATCTTAAAAAAAAAGAAACAACAAATGAACAAAGGAGGAAAAAAGAGGGAGACAAACCAAGAAACAGACTCTTAACTATATAGAACAAACTGATGGTTACCAGAGGGGAAATGTATGGGGGGATGGGTGAAATAAGTGATGGGGAATAAGGAGTGCACTTCTTGTGATGAGCCCCAGATGTTCTATGGAAGTGTGAATCACTATATTATACAAAAGGAGGCATGTAAAGTAGAGCAGATTTGAGCATATAGGTGACAAGTTCCATTTTGTACATTATGATACCAAGGTTCCAGAACATATCCCACTGCTGATATTTAGCTGACCATTGGAATTAGATCTTGTATATATTTTATAAGTATGTGTTATGGGCTGAATGTTTGTATCTCCCAAAAATTTATTTGTTAAGCACTAATCCCCAATTAAATGATGTTTGGGAGTGGGGTCTTTGGGAGATAATTAGGCTTAGATGAGGCATGAGGATGGGGCACCATGATGGAGTTAGTGTCCTTATAAGAAGAGGAAGAAAGACTGGAGTTTTCTCTCTCCACTATGTGAGGACACAGCAAGAAGGTGGCTGTCTACAAGCTAAAATGAGATTCTTTACAAGGGAACCAAAGTGGCTGGCATCTTGATCCTAGGCTTCCCACCCTCCAGAACTGTGGGTAATAAATTTTTGTTGCTTAAGCTACTAAGTCTATGGTATTTTGTTACGATAGCCCAAACTGACTAATACAATATGGGAGGGAAAAAGAGAGGGAAAGTCATCTAGTAGAGAAGGTGGGGCTGTAGATATGGATTTGGAGGTCAACCACACACAGCTAACAGTGGATCTCAAGAGACCAGATAAGCCTAAAATTGAATAAAAATAAAGAAAAAGAAGAAAAGATGCTAAGATCAAATCCTTGAGGAACAACTAAAGCTATAGAAGAAAGGATGAGACAAATAATTGTTGGCAGAGAGGTGGGGAAACCAGGAGAATATAATGTAAAGAAGCCAAAAGACAGGGCATCTGGGTCACTAAGTCAGCTAAGCGTCTGACTCTTGGTTTTGGCTCAGGTCATGATCTCAGGATTCTGAGATCAAGATTGAGCCCACCCCACCTCGGGCTCCCCGCTTAGTGCAGAGTCTGCTGGAGATTCTTTCTCCCTCTCCCTCTCCCTCTGCCCCTACCCCGGCACACAGGCACTCTCGCTCTTTCTCTCTCTCTCATTCTCTCCAATAAATAAATAAATAATCTTAAAAGAAGAAGAAGAAGAAGAAGCCAGAACAGGAAAGAGTTTCAGGATTTGGCCAACAGTGGGTTAGAGAACTGAGAGAAAGCGATTGTGCTCAATGACAAACAGAACAATTTTTAGTCACCTTAAACAGAGTGGTTTCAGTGGATTGTTGAGGGCAGAAGTCAGGCTACAAAGTTATGGAATTTCTGGATCACCCTAACGCAGAGGAAGTGAATATGGTCCTTTCAAGACTTTTGGTAGTGAAAGGGAAATAACATGAGAGTAGTAAAGTCAGAAGAAAGGGACTTTTTCTAGATGAAGAAGAGTACTATGGTTTTAGAAAGACCACAATGAGGAAATATTAAAGATGCAATATGGTGTTCAGAGTGGATAAATGAGGGAACAATGTTCTGAGAGATGGAAGAGCACAAGTGCAGGAGCTAGTCTTTGAAAGGAGGAAGAACACACCCTGCTTGAGGCAGAAGAATCTTCAATCTAAAGTGTATAACATGAAATGAAAACTCATCAGAGACCAAAGCATTAATAAAAGAAAAGAAAACTCTTGTGCACTGTTGGTGGGAAGTTAAATTGGTGCAGCCACTGTGGAAAACAGTATGGAGATTCCTCAAAAAATTAAAAATGAGGGCACCTGGGTGGCTCAGATGGTTGAGCGTCTGCCTTCAGCTCAAGTCATGGTCTCCAGGTCCTGGGATTGAGCCCCGCGTCGGTCTGCCAGTTCAGCAGGGAGTCTGCTTCTCCCTCTCCCTCACTTCACCCCTGCTTGTGCTCTCTCTCTCAAATGAACAAATTTCAAAAAATTAAAAATGGAACTGCTATGTAGTCCAGAAATTCCACTTCTGGGTATTTATTTAAAGAAAACAAAAACACTAATTCAAAAAGATATATGCACCCTATGTTCATTCCAGCATTATTTATAAAAGCCAAGATATGGGAACAACATAAGTGTCCATCAACAGTCGAATGGATAAAGAAAATTTGATATAGATATAGAGATAGATCTAGATGGATATAGAGCAAGAGAGAATGAAATATTATTCAGTCATAAGAAAGAACAAAATCTTGCCATTTGTGACAACATGGATGGACCTTGAGGGCATTACTTTAGGTGAAATAAGTCACTTATTAAGTCATAGAAAGACAAATACAGCATGATCTCACTTATACGAAGAATCTTTAAAAAAAAAAAAAAAGACAACCCAGCTCATAGATACAGAAAACGGATTGCTTGGTACCAGAGGCAAGGAAGAGTTGGGGAAGGGGGAACAGCATTGGGGAGAAATGAGTGAAGGAAGTCAGAAGGAACAAACTTCCAGTTATAAAATAAGTAAGTAAAGAGATATAATTTACAGCATGATGACTACAGTTAATAATACTATATTGCATAATTGAAAGCTGCTAAGAGTAGATCTTTTAAGAAAGAAAGTATTTTTACTTTTAATGCCTTAAAATGAAGTCCAGTCATTAAGAGAATTGATTCCCCAAATAACGAATACAGCAGCTATTTAAGGGGAAAAAAATGCAAGGTTACCAAGGTAACAATAAACTTGTTTATGGTGGGCAAAAGCAGACATTTCCTCACATGGTTACCACATGGGCAAGGATCACCACCTACCTGTAGATGGCAGAAGTCGGGGATGAATATTTTTTCATCAGGGACTTCTCAGTAAGGACTCAGAAAGGTTTCATTACTCAGGGGCTCATGTTAGATGTGTTGTTGCTTTGGGTTTGTTTTTACTATGGTCCATGATGTGCTTTCCATGTTGCTCTCAGAATTACAGTCATCTGTAGTCAATGAATGTGTCTGTGATAAAGTGTAGACCTTGAGGAAAATGCAAAATGCTTGAGATGGACAGCGTAGGAAACATGAGAGGGAGTCAGTTGTAGATTGCATTCCAAATATCCCAAAATACCAAAGAGGGTGAAAACAGGAAAGTTATCCAATCCACCCTCATCAGTATGTTTGGAGGGGGAAAATGAGGCCTAGAGAAATGGCTTAATGAAAAGCAAAGTTTGGAACATAGGACTGTCAACCCATAGTCCAGTGTTCTTTATGCCTTACCATATTGCCATGTAAAATCAAAGTTTTCTGGAGCCCAATTCCTTGTGAGTTATGTAATGTGTGCATAGGAATGGAATCCTAGCATGAACAGTAAAATAAGCAGTTCCCATACTTTCATATGCCAGGTAGGTGTCTTTGATTATCCTTATTCTGGTCTTTGCCAAACTCTCTGGTCTAGGAGAGAAAAAAAGGCACACGATATTTCCTTTTTAAATTCCTAAAATAAATTATAAGCACTATAGGCACAAATTTAGAATAAAAAGTTATCTAATAGTATAGGATTTTATAATAAGCTGGTATTTAAAAAATATTTCCTATAGCTTCTTAATTTCTAAATTTAATCAAGAGCTCATTTAGAGTGAGATAAATTAATCTGAGGAACTATTAAAATAAATGTACTTATTTAATCACAAAATCTACTAAAATATTGAAAATTTCTAAATCTCTTACTAATATGAAATCATATTACTTAGTTGTTCTGGAAATAAAAAGAAATTTAAGTACAGCTTGAAGACAAGAATAAAAGGGTAGATTAGAGAAACACTTCATTAATCTTCTACTACATTTTAATCATCCCAGAGAACAGTAAAATGTTGATGTGTGTAAAATAGCCAAATGAAGCTAATCAATTTATACAAAAATGAGAAAGTCATGGAAAATATCTTTCTATAAAACTGTGGTACTAGTTTTTAAATGATCAGTTTCTGTTTTTAATTATCTTCTAATTTGCAGAACAGCAATCTGAATATATACTCTAGGAAAAATCATAATTAGATAAGGCTCATTTTCTTAAAGTTATCCATGTTAGATCTGAATGTGAAGAGTTGTCAAAAATAATCTCAAGGCAGCTGTTTCCAATTATGCTTATTTTGACAACTGAAAATGAGTAAACAAACCAAAAATAGTTTAATATTTTGACCAATGTAGCTCCTTAATACTAAACAAAATAATCATGCTTTACATTGGTATAAAATTTAAGAAGCATATTTTAATGTTTAAACAGAAAGGAATTATTTTCTTAAATTCTGCAAAAGTTAATTATTATACAAATTCAGGTAGATGATGTACAAAGTATATCTTCATAAACAAAAATTCCAAATCCTCATCAGTAAATGAGATATTCAAATCCACTCAACACAAGCATTCATAAAAGGTTTCCACCATATTTGATATTTGAGGAAAGAGTCAAGTATAATGTCAATACCATTAATAATATAAATATGACTCAGATTTCCTAAATACTCTCCATTCTGCTAAGAGTAGATTCCTACCTACCTTCATTCTTTAAAAACAACAACAAACTTTTTTTTAAAGATTTTATTTATTTGTTTATTTGACAGAGAGAGACACAGCGAGAGAGGAAACATAAGCAGGGGGAGTGGGAGAGGGAGAAGCAGGCTTCCCGCTGAGCAGAGAGCCCGATGTGGGGCTTGATCCCAGGACCCTGGGATCATGACCTGAGCCGAAGGCAGACGCTTAACAACTGAGCCACCCAGGCGCCCCAACAACAAACTTTTATAGGAATGTCAACTGTTTGGAAGGAATATTTTTTCATATATGGAAACAAAGTATAAGTAATACAGATGAGGCAGAAAGAGGAAAAAGAAACATGAACAAGAGTTGTCAAGCACACAAAAGTCCAAGAATAATACAGTGCAAACAGCACAGGAATCTGGGTTTTCCTCATCTAGACTGCTATGAAATATTGGGGACAGCATTTTATCTTCGTACTTTTTGGTACGCAATTGATGGATTGTTGAACGTTACATCTGAAACTAGTGATGTTCTAGAGGTTGGCTAACTGAATAAAACAAACAAAAAACGATCAAAACATCTTTAAAATTAGGACCCATTCTTCCTTCATTACAAATCTGCATTTTTCTCGAAGCTTGCATTAAGACCTTTTTATGGAAGTAAGAGGGACTTTTCTCCATAGAAAACAAGTAAGGTCTGTACCTCTGAAACAAATAATACATTATATGTTAAAAAAAAGAGAAAGAGAGAGAGAAAATAGTAGGAAGGGAAAAATGAAGGGGGCGGAATCGGAGGGGGAGAGGAACCATGAGAGACTATGGACTCTGAGAAACAAACTGAGGGTTCTAGAGGGGAGGGGGTGGGGGGATGGGTTAGCCTGGTGATGGGTATTAAAGAGGGCACATTCTGCATGGAGCACTGGGTGTTATACGCAAACAATGAATCATGGAACACTACATCAAAAACTAATGATGTAATGTATGGTGATTAACATAATAAAATTAAATTTAAAAAAAGAAAACAAGTAAGGATTCCAAGGCGGCTTTGACCATATGCATTAGGGCCTATAAAACCCTAGAAGGCCTGCCTGCTCCCAGACACCTGTCCAATTATCCTGACATCATCTGAAATTTCCACTAATTTGTTATATTAGCAGAGTTTCTTTGGGGATAAGGAATTAATTCTAAAAGATTCCTATTGTAAAAGTGCAAAATGTTATTTGATGTTAATATTTTTCAACCAGCTATCTAGCTGTACGTGGCTGGGAACAGGTGTGTATAAGGGAAGCAGATCCAATTATTTCAGGGCAATGGATATCCCATCCTTCCTGTGGATTGTAATGATGAGGAAAAGATCCAGAGCATGGGGTATTGCTTAAAGGCAAATTTGTGAGGGCTCTGAGGGTGGAGTCCTTAAACAAAGCCATGTGGGAACAGCCATGTTGTACCAGACACTTGGGGATAGTAGGAGAACCATAGAACCACATTTTCCTACTTCACCATTTGATTTCCCATAAGAAGTATTCACAGTATAATAGCATGTTGAACGTTCCAGAAGAAAGCAACAGTTTACAGTACTGTAAGATTTATGCCTTTCCACACTTGATACAATGGGCTGTTTCTTCATATATCTGTGCCTTGCTTTCTGCATTTCTTTTCCTGCTTACCCCAAATTCCTTATCTGCCTAATCCTGCAGCAGCCAGGCATAAAACACAGGACCAGTCAGGACCATTCTACCTGAATGTTAAACAATTCAGACTAAAGGGCAGGAGGAAGCAGAGAGTAGCCATCCTTGTATATTTCTAAAATGAAATGCCATGACTTCCCTTATTGGAAATGTCAAGCCATCCCATGGACTAACATTAGGATCAAAACCAGATGATTATCCTGTTTTTCCCAAGAAAAAATTACACTCTACTTCATTTAAAAGCCAGAATCTAATTTTTATCTTAAAAAAAAAAAAAAAAACAGCTCTTTAAAGTAAATATTTCCCCAAAAGAAAACCACCTAATTTACTTGGGTGGAGGGGAGGAAAGAAATAAAAAAGGAAAAGAGAAATAAATTGAGGTTTGTGTGAGGCACAAGTAATTTGAACTCTGGACATGGACATGGATCTTTACCATTAGTAATTGTTCTGCTATTCCGGGGGAGAGCAGAGATGAAGCTAGGGTTGAAAACAATTCAGGATTGACCAGAGATGAAAGCACTAATTCCAGTGCGGGTGGGGGATAGGATTCAAAATACTGGAAAGCTTTGTTTTCCTCACCCTGTGTCTTGGAACCGCCAGATCAGAAGTTGGCAACTCTATATTAAACATCATAACAGCTGGGATGAGGAAACTCTTCACAGAAGGGCCACCCCAAAAGTCAGGAATGAAAAAATGCTAGAGGAATAAACACAACAAAATCCCTCAGGAAAATATATCTGGCCACTGGGTGGGTATCAGCCTTGTGTCATACTTGGTATGCACTGGAATTTTCTTCCTTTAAAATAAAGACTACTTTTCCTTCGAGAAAGTTGCCTGTTTTTTAGGTATTCACCCATCTTTCACAGAGAACTTCAATTCTAAGTATATATTGCTCATAAGGCTTTTTAGGGGAAATGTGAGCCCAATCCCTTAACCTAGAGCTTAAAAACATTACATATAATAGTCACTGGACAAGAAAAAAGAGGAAATGCTGAACAATTTCTCCTCTTGGGAGAAACAGGTTGGTTTTCTACAATGTCATTGACCCTGAAGGGCATATAAGACTATAGTAGAAGCACAACAGTTACCCTACCTTCATTCTGCATTGCTTTTCTACCTCTCAGTCTGCTTAAACTCCTTCACCTGGTGCCTCGGCATCTAAAATTCTGTCATGGTTCCCCAAAAATGATAGCCCTTTTTTTTTTTTTACCACAGAAAAGCTATTTCTACACAAGAGAAGGTTTGCACTAAATTTGGCCCTAAAAGTTCATAGCTTTGCCTTCACATAATTTATTGACCCTCTTCCCACCCCCTCATGACCTCTTATGCCCATCATGTGGTATGAACACTGAGAACATTTAAAAACTACAAGGTGAGAACCTAACCCATGAGCAGGCACTCAGAAGACCCTGGAAAATAATGTTGAAACACGATCAAAATCAAAGGCAGAAAGAGTATCCAAATAGGCAACAAAAGATTCAGTTCCTTAAATGAGTTTTTTAACATTAAAGAGAAATCCAGAAAAACAAAGATTTCATAATATAATTTGTGCTTTTCCCCCATTGAACAATGAATTCTCTAAGTATATGTAATAAAACACTAGAATGTATTGACTTCAAGTTGCAACATGGGTAGATGTATTTTCTTCTCTATACTAAGGAAGAAATAGATTTCAAGTGTAATACATGACATTTGTGTTAGACTTTTTTTTCTAACTGACTTTAGGGGAATAAGTTACTGGAATATAGCCCCAGAAGACCTCCTCTGGAAACTTTGAAGAATCTAAGCTAGTTATTGGACAGGGCTTCCTGGAAAAACTAGGTGAGAGCTTCTTTAAGCCAGGGACAGGCTACATAGAGTAATATATTTGAACACTGGCTTGGCAGTCAAGCATATTCTGGGTGTGAATTCTGCTTCTACTAGTCACCATATTGGTGATCTCAGGCAAGTTACTTAGCCCCTAGAAGCACGGTTTCTGGGCTATAAAAATGAAGGTAATGCCAACCTCTTCAACAGGGTTGTTGGAAGAATTAAATGAAGTAATGTAAGTATTGGCAAATGAAATGCAAATAATGATAATAATAGTAATAATAGCTAAAGTGTATCTCATGATTATCAAATGCCAGGCACTGTTACCCAAAATGCAACTTATTATTACTATACTACTGCTATTACTGCTACTGCCATATACATTATTTATCAATATATCCCCAGTACCTAGCACAATGCCTAGCATAACTGGCATTCAGTAAATACTTCTTGAATTGAATTAAATTTCTCAGCATTACTTAGACTCAGACAGGCAAGAAGTGAGCAATCCAGTCAACCAAATGAATTGATTCCATATTCATAATATCTACCAAAAAGCATGACTGTCATTTTTCATTGAATTTACTTGTTGGGTTTTTTTTTTTTTAATTTGAGTAAACTATATGGAAATTTGGGTAGCATAGACACTAATATTCATGAATGTCTGCAGAAGATAAAACGACAGACCAATTTTGCTTGTAAATACCCTCAATCATGAGTGACCTTAAAGATATGACATGTAGCATTTTGTCATTTTATTGAGAAGCAAATCTGAACCACACACAATAGGAGACCAATATATGAGGACCAGTCCTAAACATGTGTGTGGTGTGTGCCCCAGGAGAGGGCCCATTGAGAAGGAAGCTTTGCCTTTCACTAGATCATTATCACTGTAGTAACTCTCATAAAGCTGTGGAGGAAAGGGCTTCTTTGTGGAATAATAGTCCCACAAAATCGGCCAACACACAGAGCTATGGTAGTATTCACGGATTTGGGAATTCTAAAAGGACCTGGGACAAATTCCTAGTAGATGTCAAGGATATACCATACAGACTGTGATAACTGTGAGAATTAAAATCAGATCACATAAAAGCTATTCAGTTGGAAGACCAAACAAATTCTCAGAAATTCAGCAAAAAATGCTGGTGCAAACTTTCAAAATCCAGTTCATCTTTAACTTATCATTTTTCTAAGTGGGATATGTTCATGATGTCCTGTTTAATTATCTTCAGAAACTTTTTTTAAAACCTTTAGAAAATTTTCACATTTTCTAAAATAGTACAAGCAATCAAATGCCAAGCTCACCATAATAAAATGTACATACATAAAATATGAAATTGCTTTGCATTGTAACATTAACTTAACCATATTACAGAGTAAATATTATGTCCTTTTAACATCATAAGAGTAAACTAATGGCTCAGAAACAACATGTGTGATCTGACTAAATTAGTGTTACTATGGAAACTTGATATTTTCAATTTCCCAACCCTTAAGGTCAATTTCAACACTGCAATATGCTATTTTCCATTCTGCTGCTATAGTTCAGGACAATAGAAAAGCATGCTGTAAATCAAAGTTATTAAAGACGCTAAACTAAAACTGGGAAATAAAAGTAGGAAAAACTATATTCTTCTCTTAAAAAGTTCAATCCTATGTCATCTATGGTTCATTCCATAACCCAAGTCCTCATCTGGCTTGTCTTTCTTTTTCCCAACAGTTTGCTGGCAGATCCACAAACTCAAAATAAATAGAATTTTTCCACTATCTAATTCTGAATTTGGCAGGGAAACTCAATGATGAATCTATTCCTACCTCAAAAAATGTTTTCTTTTATACATTTCACTCACTCATACTCACTCAAGGCAGTAGACTAGAGAAATAACAACTTTAGTGTCCGTGTGTGTATGCGTGTTGGGACTGGGAAGGGGGTTCTACCATATGTGTCTCAGGAATAAGTCAAAATACAAATCCAATCATAATATCTGAAATTTCAAATAGGAATAATCAGTTTTTTCACCACTTCCCCTCTTGGATTCCTTCCAGGCCATCTGAGGAGAAATCTCATAAGGTTTATCACTATGAAGAGGATATTTCTGCATATCCTGAACAAGTAAACACCCCTCACAACGGCGGGAGGTGCTGCAGGCTGATGGCTGCACTTACCCCCCTCAGCGTAGTTCTTTAAAATACAAATGCTTCACAGCCTACACAGACTTTTAACTAGCTAACTTGCATAGAACTTACAGTAGTAAAATAATTTAAACAATAATTTTTATTATTTCCTTCCCCAGGGACAGGTAAGTGAAGGGTTATTGCCATCTAGACAGCTTTCCCTACTCATTTTTTCTTACTTTTTCAAGTTAAACTTAATCCCAGTGACTCTCTACCTACCAAGTCTACCTTCTATTACAAACCTTTTCAAAAAAGTCTTAAAAGCTCATTCACTTTAATTTGGAATTAATGCCAGGGAAGTGACACAACGTGAACCACCCTGTTTGTTTCACATAGGTGCCTAGAAACAACGTATAACTTCTATTTGGAAAGAGACAAACCTGGGTTATACATGGACTTTTACTGTGGAATCTGTTAGCATTTCTTTTTCAAGCATCACCTTCAGTTTATGTGAGGAAACTGTCCCCAGGGCATTATTTTAAGGAGATTTGTGAATTTATACTGCATAATGCCTCCAAATTAATTTTACCAAAGCAATTTTGATCATTTCAGTACCTTACTCAAAAATCCTCAGTGATCCTCTTTCTTTCTCCATTGCCTACAGGCTAAAGTTCTAAAAGGCCCTCAACAATCTGGCAGCAATTAGTGCCTAGGACCTCACTTCCTTCCCTCCCTACACAGACTCTCCCAACCAGGGGAAGGAGCTACGCTTCTTGTCCAGTGGGTTATAATGTGTGCTGTGGACCAGGGAAAGCTATGTACTGTATTCTAGCCTCTTTTTTTCCAATGGGAGTTTTACTGAAGTTATTCTGTTCTTTCTCCACAATTCCACGTTGGTTGTGTTATAAGTGGACCCCTTAGATCATAACTGTGAAGAATGGTATCCACACCTGATGGAGAGGAAAGGACAACCCAGAGATCCTGGACTTGCAGCTGATTTGGACTTTGGATTGTCTCTCTTTAGAAAGAGGTTGTAAATGCATGTAACAGTGTATCGATAGGGAGGAAGATATGTATGGATGTTGAGCAGCCAGAGAAAGACTGTAGAGGACTCTGTGGGTGCCTCCCAAACATATCACCCACTCCTTTCTGTAGAGCAACCATTCTGTTTGAGTGGCAGCAAACCACATCTCCACCACAAATTAGGTGGACCCTAATTTGTCTAAGCTAGTCATTGTTATCCTGTCCCCGTTGAAACAAACATTGGCATAACCCAAACCCAAGTAATTCAGTCGCTGTTATTCTCCTGGCCACTGTGATTGGCTTAAGGATGGTGCAATCCCAGCAAATCTGAGAACTTTTTTCAATGGCTAAAAGAGGCAACTCTCTTCTCCTGGATATGAACAAGGAATCATATAGGCTACATGTGGTAATCAGACTTTAAGATGGCCCCCAATGATTCCAGCCTCCTGATATTCACATTTTTGTATAATACCCCTCTCACTGTGTCCCCAAGTTGGTCTGTATGACCAATAGAATAGGGAAGAAGTGATGGTATATAATTTCTGAGATTATGTTATAAAATACTGGGTTCTTTCTCCTCCTTTTCCCTCTCCTTATCCCTTTCCCTCTCTCTCTCTCTCATCACTTGCTCTGGGGGAAACCAATTGCTATTTCATGGAAACCCATACATAAGCCCATATGATAAAGAACAGAAGTTTCCACCTAACAGCCATATGAGTGAACTTAGAAGTATATTCTCCAGCCCCAGTGAAGCCTTAGATGACCACAGCCTGGCTGACATCTTGATTGCTGCCTTGTGAGAGATTCTGAGAGATTCTGAGAGATTCTCTGATAAGCCATGCCTAGATTCCTGTCACACAGAAACTATGAGAGAATAAATGTTTATTGCTTAATCCATAAATTTTGAGGTAATTTGTTATGCAGCAATAGATAACTCATACACTTAAGGAATCATCTTGCAACTAGCAAGAACACCAAGGTGAAGATAAAGAGAGGGCTATGAGGGTCACAGAAAAATGTAGCTACAGCCCTAATTAATGCATCCCTGCAGCCCACTTTACCTCTAGTTCTCTTTAGTTACATACGCCAATAAACAAATGCCCTTTATTTTTAAGCTGGTTTAAGTGAGGTTTCCAATACTTGCAAAGAAAAGTTGGTTAATGCAGAATTTGTTTGAGAGAACTCAATACCTTCAAACGTGACTTCCAAACCACCCTGATCTCTGCCCATTTGCTCATATAGCAGCCCTTTGTCTCTGCGCACTTTATTCTTACCCATTCTTCACCACACTGTTCAAGCCTCACGTTTTCTGATCTGATGACCACTGCAAGAAGGTTTCTAGGCAATCTCAGTTCTGATAGTACTTCTGCTGTCACTTCTGTTCATTTGGCACTTGTCATACATTCTCCCATCTTTGATGAGTATATGTTTATCTAGATTGTAACCTCCTTGAAAGTAAGAACCATTTTTATATACTTTTAATTTCTATGGCACTTACCACAGAAGGCACTTGTTAAATATTGCCTTTTTTACTCCATCAGTCAGGATTTCTTACACAAAAGTGAACTACTTGGCTTGGAATCAGAGATCTTCATTCTAGCAGGTCAGATGCCAAGATATCTACTGTAGCAATAGGGAAAAAAAGAAGAAATGAGGGGGTTGCCATTTTGCTGGCCCACATTTTCTCAATTTCATCCCATGCACACACAATAATGAAGGATTTTAAAGATGCTACTTGGTTCCTGACAACATCATCTCATAAAACTTTCTGCATATTTGAAGAGGATGCCAAGCTGTCCAGGTAAGCCATGGTTATTACATATATTTTTGAAGCATATGTAATATCCATTCTAAACAGCCTGAATTCAGAGTACAACTCCAACCCTTAACAACATTCTGGGCAGCTCCCACAGTTTTGAAATGACTATGTTAAAGACATCCAGTCCAACTTAAATCTTCACTTGCAGTTCCTCCCTTTCTGTAAGTCACACATTTGTGACTAGGGCCTGAAATGGGGAAGGGGACTGATCTTTCCCTTCACCTCTCTCCCCTTTCCTCTAGAGTGGTGGGCTTGAAGGTTGGAGCTTGTAGTAGAAGCAGAGATAGAAAGGGACAAGTATTTGTTTCAGTGCTGCATTGTGTCCTTCTCTTGGCTGATGCTGCTTATTGGCCTCTGGGTGGCAGACATCCCAACACTGGCTCTTCCATGGGGTACGTGTGTGAGGGTTCTTTAGACACTAGTGAGGGACCTCCCTGGGACATGGTCCCCACCTTGTTCTTTTGATACTTCCTCAGTTGCTACCCCTGGCATTACTCTCACAGCCTCTTGTGTAGGGTACTGGCAAGTCAGCTCAAGTCCAGCTACTTTCCATGGAGGCTTCTTGACTCCTGGGAGACCCACACATCACTGCCATGCCACCAGGTAGGTACAGGCTGCTCTGCTGGCTTACTTCTCTCTGCTCCATTATCTTACTTTAATTCTCTGTTCCCTTACTCATACAGCCAACTGAGGTCTGATCATCTGGTTTAATGACTAAGAAATAAGATACCATTATCTTCTTTTCATCCCAATCTCTGCAGATGGTCCTCAGAGCACCCTCAAATGGGGAGCCAGAATACTTTCCACTAGGCCAAAGACTCACAACTTTAACAACATGTCCATCTCCCCTCATCTAGTCAAAAAGTGGATAGGACATGAAGACTGCTTCAGTCTCAGATGATGATGGGCAGGAGGCAGGAAGGAGGTTTCCGGGGGGGAACGGTCAGTTTGTCTGACTCATCAAATCCTGCAGGTGATATCTGGTCCCCAATATTCAGAATAGGTGTACTTTATCCTTAGCTTTGCTCCCAGTTGCCGTTGCCCACTCAACACTCTGAAACCCATGGCAAAGAAAGGGAACTTAGAACTTAGTCTGTTGGGAAAAACTAGATTCTTACCTCTGCTTGTCAGCATGAGCTAGCACAATACTATTATGGTAGTCTTAATCCTCCATATTTTCTCACCTGCAATATGAGGATACTATTTACTTGATTGATCAGCTTCATACACGACACAAGCGAAAAACATAGAATCACATTAATTTTATTCAATATTTATCTTGTGTCTCTGGAAGAGCATTCAGTGGAAAAAATATGCCAGTTTCTTAGCACTGATTTACAATCCCAGCTTGTCATGTATTATGTATAAGGTATTAGGACTCTTGTAAGAATTAAATGTGATCATGCATGAGGAGGGCTTGGCATAGAGCAAGTACTCAATATTATCCATCATTATTATTATCATCTCTGTGACCTTACACAAGTCATTTAAGCTCTCTGAGTCTTCATTTCCTCATTTTTAATTGAGAATAATAATAGAGTTCTGAAGATTCTGTGAAATCATGTTATTTGGAAGCAATTGTAAATTTCTTTGAAAATGTTATATATTGTCTATGAAACAACGACATTGGACCTTTAAAGTATTTTCCTCTTCTAAAATGCTATGCATTTACTATTTGGTATTATGAAGAAGGAAAAGAAAAATGTTCACTTTTCAATAGGGTGTTTTGCAGCAAAAACTGTCTCATTCTACCTATGAACTCACAGTTTCCACAGAGTGTAAGAGACTGCTCTTCCCTTCTATCATACTGTCAATTTTTATCTGTTCCCCAAAATATTTTACCTCCTCAATGTGTACATTTCAAGCACCTTCACATAACTTAAAATGGAAAGGAAATTACTTAAGAGGCAGTGGAAAACTACCAAAGAATCAGCCAATAAAATTTAGTCATAGGGGTAACTTATTCCAATTCCTAACATCTAAGACACTGGTGGGAAATTTTCTTCCTTCCATCCTACTTTCAAATATGAACACTAATCCCATCACAGAGATATTAACTCCACTTTGGAAATTCCAAATCTTACCATATTCCATGACTGTTGAATAAGGTATAAAGTATATTCAAAAACTAAAGCTTCTTTTTAATCTATTTAATTTACGTTCTTTGGCCAATCTGTCAAAAATATCTTGACTGCTCAGCCAACTGAAATTCGAAAGAAACGTAAATCTAAGTGCAATCGTTAAGTACGAAATTGAAACAAACTACTATGTCTGCCTTTAAGGACTAAAATAGTAGTTAATGTATTTTGGCTACTTGAGACATTCAGACTCACAATTATTTCTAATCATTAAGCTTTGAAGTCAAAGATTTTCTTGGCAACAGAATCAACTTCAAGTTTGAAAGTTGGAGCCTCGTTGCAAATTTGCAACTGGCTCTATCTATCCGTCAAGCAAAATACCTTTTGAATGGTCTGAACATATTTATATGGCTCTTTATAATTTGAGAAGTGTCTTTTTTACACACTTTTTATTTAATGTATGAGATTCCTTGGGAGAGAAGCAGAGCAGATAAAGAAAATGTGGTTCAGTGAAGGTCAGTGGCTTACTCAAGATCACAGAAACTGGTAAAGCAGAAAGGAAAACATGGGTCCTCCTGATTCCCAGCCCAGGGATCCTCCCACCATAACGGGCTGCTTTAGAAACCCATGGACTTCTGTGAAATCCTAAGAGAACATCTTGCCTATCACCCTGCCACTTATAAGCTAAAATCATGTCAGTTAAAATCAGATACTTAAGATCATGTCCAGCATGGAAAAATGGTTACAACACTTTTCATTTGTTCATTCAGTCATTTGAAAACTATCTGTTGAGGACATACGATGTGTCCAGCATTGTGCTGGCACTTGGAATGCAGTTGTGAATAAACCAGACATGGTTCCTACAGTTTATTCATGGAGATAGATACTATTCACATAATCACACAAGAAATTTATTGCTAATAACCAGAAGTAGGTCCAGAATGAGGACAACATGCTTTGAAAGTGTCTAAAGAGAGACCTAGCCTCATCTGAAACATCAGGGGTGGTTGGGATAGGAGCAAGGGGTGGGGTAATAAGGAGCATCCTAGGCCATTGGAAGGACACGCCAGGCCAAGAGGTTCATGTCCATGGAAGCCCTGAGGCAAGAAGGAAAATCAAACACACTTTATGATAGCAATTTTATTTAAGCAAAGGGAGGAAAGTCTAGCAGGAAATACACCAAATCATTTGTGATGTTTTCTTTTGGAGAGGAATTGGCAATGTTCATTTTCTTATTTATGCTTTATTGAAATGTTCCAAATTTTCTACAATAAAAAAAGAGCTTTGTGATCTTAGGGGAAAGTCAGCCTAAAGAAGTGGGAAGGAGCTGACTAGAATATCTAGCCCCAAAGGTCCCTGTGCGAAAAGGGAAAACAGAGCTCTCTCAGTCACTCCAGGCCAGAAATCCAGGAGCTGAAGTGTGAAGCGGAAAGTAAACAGTACAAGAACATAATTAGCGCTTTGGTGATTTAAAAGGTCCCCAAATACTCAAAATGTATAAAGCTGTGAATGAAAAGGAACAAATGTGTATTGAGCCCTCTTATGGGCCAAGTACTATCCTACACTCTTTATGGCATTTCCTGGGAACAGCAGTGTACAGGTAACAGTGCTTCGTTTCTACAATTTACCCACTGATTGTGTTCCTTTCTCTCACCCTAAACCCTACGAGATGTGTACTATAATCCCATTTCACAAATAAAAATGGAAGTGAGATTTAAAGAGAGGTTAAGTAATTTGCTCAAAGCCAGACATCTATTAGGTCGGAGAGCTGGAATCAAAAGAAAAGTTCTGTTTGACTCCAGAGGACTCCTGTCACCTGTGTAAATGTGATGGAGATTGTTTACATTAAGATTTTCCCATAAGAATTGGGAAAAGGGGGGGCATCTGGGTGGCTCCATCGGTTGGGCGTCTGCCTTCGGCTCAGGTTGTGATCCCAGAGTCCTGGGATCAAGTCCCACATCGGGCTCCTTGCTCAGCGGGCAGCCTGCTTCTCCCTCTGCCTGCTGCTTCCCCTGCTTGTCCTCTCTCTTTCTCTCTCTCTCTGACAAATAAATAAATAAAATCTTAAAAAAAAAAGAATTGGGAAAATGTATGATTATGTTGTTTTGTTGCTGGCCAGAGGACAGGATTGTGCTGGCAGGATGGTAAAGCACAATAGTTCTAAACACTTACATAGTGCCAGGGTCTGTTCTAAGCGCATTAGAAATCTTGCCTAATTTAATTCTCATAACAAGCATATGAGGTAGGTACTATTATTATCCCCAATTTGCAGATAAGGAAACTGAGTCCCAGAAAGGTTAAAAAAAAAAACAAGAGTTTGCCCGATATCACACAGAGCTGTCACTTGAAGCAGGAAAGGTGGATCCAGAATCTGTAGGCCTAACCATCAAGCTACACTTCCTTCCTAAATACTTCTTTTTTTTTAAAGATTTTATTTATTTGAGAGAGAGAGAGCATGCGTGTAAGCAGGGGGAGGGGCCGAAGAGGAGAGAGAGAACCTCCAGCAGACTCGGCACTGAGCATGGTGCTTAAGCGGGGCTGATGCAGGGCCAGTCTCACCACCCTGAGATCATGACCTCAGTGAAACCAAGAGTCAGAAGCTTAACTGAGCCACCCAGGGGCCCCTCCTTACTAAATTCTTAACTGACTCTCTTGGTTCCCTCTACATGTGAGTAATCTACTTCCAAAACTTCCTTCCATCGGCTAGTGAAAGACAAGTTCCTTTAGAGGCTTGAAGCAGGTAGAAAACCACTTTGACACTGATTGTCTTTTGCCTAAAAGTCTGAGACCTAGCCTGCAGGAAAGTGCCCCTGATTCTCAGAATGAAAACTGAACAATAATGTTGAAGCTCTCATTGCCCAAAAGCAGCTTGCTTTGTAAAAACAAAGTGTCCAGCTTTGGTTCTCAAACTGGGGCATACATCAGAATCACTCACAGAACTTGTTAAAATGCAGATTGCCGGGCCCCACCCCCAGAGGTTCTGACGCAGGAGGTCTGGGGTGGGGCTTAGAATTTGCATTCTAACAAGTTCCCAGGTGAAGCTGATGTTGCTGGTGGGGAGACTTTGAGAACCCTTGGCACAGCCTAGTGGAAGGCAAGACCATTCTGGGAAGCAAGACTCACAGGACTGTCAGCACCTTGCACCTAGCCCTGAAACAGAGTTCTTCCATCCTAGCCCCATCCCATTTTCAATAACCTGATTCCAGAGTAAGAGAATGAGATGAAGAAGAAACCATGCCTCTCAAAACTGCAATGAACCAGGACTAGAAGTGTTTGCTGAAAAACAAAAACTGATTTTTAGGTGGTGGAAGTTTCCTTTTTTTTTTTTTTTAATTTTGTTTTATGGTTTCGTTTGGTTTTTATTTGTAAGGGATTCTAATTGCTATGTCATTCAGGTAATTATCTTTAATCTGAAAGTAAAAACAAGACATACCCAAGGTTTTAAATGTTAGAGTTATATTAATCAGCAAACCTGTAGGTTCACCTACAAGTGTACAAAATAAAAATTCCATTTTACTTTTTGAGTTACAAAGGAAGTCCCCAAACCCAAAATGGTGACTTAAGTAACAACCGAGCGCCCTCTGGTGGGAACGAAATTCTCTGTTGTCCAAAGGCTGCAGGAGTGTTTCCCATGCTTAACAATAACTGAGATTTCCATTACTATTTGAATCCTTTGAAATCGGTGAATGCGTTGTGTATTGAGGACAAATATAAAGAAAAAGACTGACCAGAGGAGAGAGATTTTGGAGAGAACCATTGTGAAAACAGAAGGAAGCTAAATTTTAGATGACATTGATCTAAATCAAATCTGTTACTCCTCAAATTTTTACCCACTAGTTTTAGCTCCACTGATGATTCTTGCATGAATCAATTACTGTGATGATGACAGAAAATATTTTTATTTATATTACAGATTCCAAAGCACCTGAATAACATGTTAATATACATAACTGGGATTCTAGCAAACTCTTGAAATTATCTCAAGTTATAAATAATCTGCTGGTCTCACCTGAAAAGGCCTACAGCTTTTATCGAAGTCATCAGCCTTGTTTCCATTTATTTGACATTTTGTAAAGCTATCTTTTGTATTTTGTAGAGTGTCCTGACCCACTGCATGAATACCTCTGAATTCACAGCACATACCTATAGGTTCAGAGCCAGACGTAAGGGATTCAGCTCAGGACGTCTTGAAAATATTAATCAAGTCCAAGAGGTAATCTCTAGACTTTGCACAGTTGCTAGTAACCACCAACTGGATTATTATAACATGACATCAATGTTTTCTTACCAACCCTTCACCATCAGAAGAGCCGATGAAAATTTTGAATGAATTGTATTTTTTAATATTTTTTTAAGATTTTATTTATTTATTTATTTGTCAGAGAGAGAGCGCACAAGCAGGGGGAGCAGCAGGCAGAGGGAGAAGCAGGCTCCTCTCTGAGGAAGGAGCCCAAAGCAGGACTCGATCCCAGGACCCTGGGATCATGACCTGAGCCAAAGGCAGATGCTTAACTGACTGAGCCACCTAGGCATCCCGAATGAATTATATTTTTGAACATAGTAACTGAATTAGACTTATATTTTGCATTTCCTTCCTTTTAGAATTCTAATAATAGTGGCTAGTATTTGATGAATGCAAACTGTGTGCTATTCACAACTTTACTGGATGAATATTCTTGCTATTTTCTTTTTCCAGATCAGGAAACTCAGACTTACTGTGGTTAGAACACTCATCCAAGTACACACAGTTAATAAAAAGCACAGCAGAAACTTAAAGCCAAGAATTTTTTTTTTTTTTTTAAGATTTTATTTATTTGACGGAGACAGCGAGAGCAGGAACACAAGCAGGGGGAGTGGGAGAGGGAGAAGCAGGCTTCCAGCAGAGCAGGGAGCCCAAAGCGGGACTCTGGGATCATGACCTGAGCTGAAGGCAGACGCTTAAGAACTGACCACCTAGGTGCCCTAAAGCCAACAATTCTTAACTACAGTCTTAACCAGTAGGGCACGCTACCTCCACCGCATCACACCACACACACACCACGCCCCCCCCCCCCCCCCCCCCCCCCCCCGCCTTTTTTTAAATCTCTTTGCCTGTAACAAAGAAAAAGACAAGTAGGGACAGAAGTAGTCTTCTCTTTGAGGGTGTCCCTACTACTCTTATCACACATTATCTTTATAAACCTGTTTCTCTATTAGACTCCTTTATATCTATGAGTCAGCACCATCTTCTCAATCCCTTATAATCTAAGCATTTATAACCTTTGGCCTGAGCCACACTCTCAAATGCAATGAATTACCTAATCTTTTTCACTTTCAGTCCCCTCCTCTCCATTCCTGTATCTAGCATGGTGCAGTGTCCTGACTCTTCTATCTGGCTTCAATCTCTCCACCTCTATTTTGTCTCATGCAATACCTCAGATCATTCTTCCCAAAGCATGACTCTGCTAGCATCTTTGCCCAATGCAAAACCCAATGCCCATTATGCACAGAACCCAAAGGCCGTTCATGACCAGGCTCCAAACCACCACTCTAGCCACATCCCCCCATCAGGGTTTAGCAAATTCTTTAGTCACAAACAGGAAGTCTCAGTTGTTCTCAAACAATATCCTGAAAGTGTCCATGTCTTCGCTTAGACATTTCCCTCCCATCATATCCTTAAATGTGAATCTTACCATTCCTTCAGGGCCTTGATCAAATACCACCTTCTTTATGATTCCATCTGTCCCAATTCTGCAAACTAGACATTATTTCTGCTCCTCTGAGTTTTATTTCTACTTCCTCTGTGCCATTTATTATTTCTGGCCTTGTGTTATAGGACAAATCTATGTGGGTGGTTGACAAGTAACTCAAACTTTGCATGACCAAAATTGACATCATCATCTCTCCCGTTCTAAACCTTTCAGAAACCTGGGAGTCATCCTGAATCCTCCTCCCTCATCCTCACCCCTTACAGTAAATCAGGGACCAGACTTTGTACTTCCTGAACATCTCTCACATTTGCTCCCACTTAGTACTCTTATAATGCCCTGGTTTATATCCAACCTCATCGATCATAGAACTATAGCAATTAGTGTCAACTCTGTTCTTGTATCTGATCTTACTTACGTCCTCACATTCATCCTCCACATCACCATAAAAAACATCTCTTGGAAATTCAAAACTCCACACCACTCCCCTGCTTAACTCCATCTATAGTTCTCCACTGCCTATAGAGTATAGTCTAAGATCCACAGCAGAGAAGCTTCCATCCTCTACTCTGCATCCTACTACTTTCCACCATCACTCTACAGTCAAGTAACAGCAAACTGATTCCAGTTCCCTGAACACACTGCTATTTTACACTTCTCTGCCCTTTTTCTGCCTGGATTAACCTTCCCTTCAGGCTCCTTTTGCAGGGTTTCTGTGTTGTATTATTCTTGGGGGTCCCATTCACACAGAATACAATTTGTTGTGCCAGCAATAGCCCCTGTCACCCTCAGTCCCTCTTCTGTACTTAATGAAGTCATACCTGTTGTTTTGATTCGGTTCAAAATTCATCTCTCCCAGAAGCTTCCCTGGACTTCTTCAGGAGTGCGTGCCCATGGCTTCAATGATTGCATCTTGGCATATTTTTAAAAAAATCATCTGGTTATGTGTTTGCCTCTCCCATTATCAGTTTTGAGGGCAAAGACCATGACTTATTTATCTCTTTATCAGGAGCTCTGACTCCTAGCCAGTGCCTCACACATTCAATAAATTTTGGTTAAACTGAAATATTATGTTCATGCCATTTCACTTGTAGGAGTGTGACTTGCTAAAGAGGAGGAATCCTGGCTTATAGTATGTATCTTTACATTCTCATAGTCATCATATACAAAGCTGACTGAGTATCAGAATATCCTGGAGAGCTTTTTTTAAATCCGAGTTACTTGGAATTAAGCATATTACAAAGGTGGTATATCACATCATGGTGTGGGGGGGAAGGGTGACAATAGCAACCATTTCTCCAAAAGTGTTAATTTTCACAACATATATATGATATAATGTGATTAATAGTTTGATAATTTGACTGTGATTGGGAGCTAATGCTGAGTGAGGAGAGAAAATGTATATGTGACATAGCCACTTCACTGGAATGGCTGGCTACTCTGTTGGCATGTCCAATATTTATTTACTTGAGTATACATTTGCTCTTATGTTAACTTTGGTATTTGTGATGTGTGCTGTAGGCAACAAAATTGCCAGGTCAAGGCCAAAGAGGAAAGAGGAAAATGAGGCTCTGGGGTGAGTGGAATGTAAAGAAAATGAAGTCTGTTTTGTCAGTTTTAATATAATTTATTATTTTTAGCATCTAATAACTAAATACACTTATATTCAAAATTCCTTTATTATTGACATCCCTGCAGCAAAAATAACTTGGTTATTGCCAATCTAAAACTCTCTAACCCCTAATTTCCTTTTTCTACTGAAACAATTGTTTTGATAACATACTTTACATAGTGAAACTATCTTAGGAATGATGCTATTGAGTTATAGCAGAATAGATTATATTTTTAAAAATGGCATTGGGACAACTAGCTGACCAAATGGACCTTAGACTAGAGAAGAAGAAAATCATTAAAAAACATGAACATGACCAAACCTGAATTCATCTTTTTTTTCCCAAATCTGACTTTCTTCACACCTTTCTAAGAGAGGTGCAGTTGCTCACACCTCTCAAAAACAGGCATACTATGTTATATGTAACTCTTTTCATGCCTTTTCCCCAATATCCAATGTATCACCTAGTTTTGTTGATTCTACCTCCTAAGCATCTTGTGAATCTTTCCACTCTTCTCCAATGAACTCCCAACACCCCAGTTTAGACCTCCATCATCTCCTAGCTGGATTTCTATAGTAGTCTCCTAAGGAGTCCACCTTCCTATATTCTTGTGCTTTTCCAGCACATTCTTACAAACCACGTATCAGCCAGAAGAAACAGAGGTGGAAAAACACATCAAATAAATGTAGAAGCATGAACAAAATGATCAAGGCAGAACTCAGCATGGTTCTTTAGGGTACTGAAAATGGTTTGTACGGCTGAAGTCCCCTCTTCTCACAGATACTCAAACTTCCATGAAGTTCCCATGCCAGCCCTTTCTGTTTTTCCTCTCTCTAGGACATCTTTTCGAAAACTGGAAAAATGAATTTACATCATCCTGTATTCTTCCTAATCTGTTTTTTATGATATGCAGAACTTTCTGCCCTAAGTTTCACAAATAATTTCTTTCAAAGTATTGTCTGCATCTATTTTGAAACTCACAAACCAAATATTTATTGTTTTCTTTCTTGTAGCAACCTTTTCTAGGGGCAGTGAGAATCCAACACTCAGGTTACTTCCTGAGTGTGTGAGAATGGTAGGATAGGAGAAAATATTGGAAAAGAAGAATTAGTTAGTATCTCAAAATGTAATCTGACTATATTTGCATGCCTCCTTGTAAATTTCTCAAGAGAAGACAATCTTTCATATTATCTGAATTCCCCCATAACATATTGCTAATGAATTTATATTAAGTCAAGTCTTCATGGCCATTTTCCCCTATTCTTCATAAGTAAGTAAAATAACAAATGTGAAAACAGCATAGTACCTATACCCAACAGACTCAATTAAAGTTATTGTTGAAAATGAACCCTGGGGCACCTGGGTGGCTCTGTCAGTTAAGCATCTGCCTTCAGCTCAGGTCATGAACCTGGGGTCCTGGGATGAAGCCCCACATCAGGCTCCCTGCTCATTGGGGAGTCTGCTTCTCCCTCTACCCCTCCTCCCCCTCATGCTCTCTCCCTGTCTCTCTCAAATAAATAAAGTAAATCTTTAAAAAAAAAGAATTAAAAAAAAAGAAAAGAAAATGAACCCTAATACTCTAAGTACCATTTCTGAATTTACTTCTTCATCAAAAGGGCTAACGATTTGTGCATATGATGTGGAGAACAAAGGCAAAAGGAAATGTAGATAAAACTAAATTTCCTTATAACCTGAAGCCCATAGACAAATACTGAGACAGTCAGAATATGACATTCCTCCAGGAACTCCAAATCTTAATGTTAATGCTTTGCTAGAGGGAAAAACAACCTTAGCTTGACAACAGCTAGGCCTCCAGGATCCTGTGAGTTTTCTTTGGCATATGAAAGTCCTTTTGGAAACTTCCTTTTCTTCACCTCCCCCAGTTCCAAAGTATATAATCAGTTGCTCCTCACAATCCCAGGGCATCTCTTTCTGCCCCCGCCCCCGCCCGCCTCCTGTCCCCAACCATTTCCTACATCAACACCAGGGTGAAGAGGGCATTTGAGATTTCTTTTAGGCTGCAACCTAGTTCTCATTAGGCCTCTTTTAATTTGGTTTTGGCCTTAGAAACATAGCTTAGTTTAATTGCTCATAGCTTGGTTTGCTTCACTTTCTCCATCAAAATTTAACTCTTCTCATCCTCCCAATATTTTCTTACGGAAAATTTTAGTTTGAGTTTTTATCTCTCATGATGTTTGGTTACTTTAATTGTTAGGAAGGTATATTTCATTCAAACCTTGAATTCTGTATGATGTGGAAATGTTGGGATTCGGAGCCAATGGCCAAGAAAGCATTCTTGAGACGTCTTTGGTGCAAAAAGGTGGTTTTATTATAGCACAGGGACACCGACCTGTGGGCAGAAAGAGCTGCACTGGAGTCATGGGCACTGGCTGATTATATACTTCCAAGCTGGGAGGGGGTTAAGGAGACCCTAAATCTCTAAGGAATTTTGGAGGTAAGGTTTCCTGGACCTTGAGGGGGCTATTGTTAGGAATATTACTAGCTATTGTTAGGTTATTACTGTCTAGTAAAACCTTAGTCATGAGAACTTTCCAGTGTATATCGGTGGGTCACATGCTAGGCGGGGATGATTGCCAACATATATCTTGGGGGGTAGAGAGAAAGGAAGTTTCCAGAGGAATTTTTATATGTTAAAGTAGACTCACAGGATCCTGGGGGTTGGGCTAAGATTGCCTTTTGCCCTTAGCAAAGTATTAATATTGAGGCTGAGCTCCTAGAAGAATGTCCCTGCCTGTTTCAAGGACTTGTCATTGGACTGTAGGCAGTAGGGAAATTTAATTTTTTGTTTTGCCATCATTTCCCATATCAGTATTGCCTTGCCAGGAGTCCATGGGAGTCTGTATTTAAAGGGCAAAAATGTGCAGGCATTTGCTACAGAAATTGCTATTTTCTTACATAATGGTACATGCTCCATAAATGCTTAGTGGTAATGAGAATGATGCATAGTGCAAGCAGGAAAAAAGACACAGGGATTGTTGAAAGGAAGAGAAAATGCAAATGCAGATACCCAAATGGAATTTTTATGAATTTATTAATTTTTGAAAGTTTTATGAAAGAAGCGCCTGGGTGGCTCAGTCGTTAAGTGTCTGCCTTCGGCTCAGGTCATGATCCCAGGGTCCTGGGATTGAGCCCCACATCGGGTCCCTGCTCAGCAGGAAGCCTGCTTCTCCCTCTCCCACTCCCCCTGCTTGTGTTCCTGCTCTTGCTATCTCTCTCTCTCTGTCAAATAAATAAATAAAATCTTAAAAAAAAAAAAAAGGAAGTTTTATGAAAGAATGAAAAAGACAACAAAATATTAAAGCTAATATTACTGCTCAGCTTCAAAGCCCGCTCCTCTCTCAAAAGACTGATCCAATGAAAATATTTCAAGAAAATGTAAACATTTCAAAAATCTTGAACATCATCTCTTCAAAAGAGAACAAAGCTGTGAGAAGCTAAAGGCTTGTGATTTTAATGATAATGGAAAGCTACTTTGCACACAATAGTCTGTTCATTGGCAATGGCTCAGGCCTGTCTGCAAAGCCACCTGTTTCATATCCAAGACATAGTAAGTAGATTTTAATACAAAACCTTAAGTGATTCCACGACATTCTAAATTTGGATTGATACCATCATCTTATACAATGAGCCAAAACTCAAATGTATGGATTGCTTCTCTCCTCATCAAACTTTTGTGTTAGTTGTCAAAGAGAGAAGGAGAAAACTGGGTAAGGGATGGTTTTACATTCTTCCTGAGCAAACATTAGTCAGCCAATTTCAAAATCAGATCAAGGACATAATTATTCTGTTAAGAAAACACAGAACAAATTTAAGAAGCAAGAGAACATGTTAATATGGCCTGAAATTCCCACTAGCATAATCAACCAAAAACAAGTCCAAAAATCTCCTCCAAATTTTAATCCATGTTAATCATAAATGACAAATATAGTTAATATAAACCATAATAGTCTGAACTAATTTGACTGAGCACGCAAGGCAGCGTTGGCAAGGTCAGGCTTTTGTGCTCAATTAACTGTTCATTCAAGCTGACTTTAAAGAAGCTGTTTTGTGAGAAGGAACAATGATTCCACTATCCTAAGAACAACTAACTGACATGAAAATTTAAACAATCTAATGCAGGTTGCATTTAGTTAGAAGCCTAAGTACACAACCCATGCAAAAGTCTACTTGTAAATTGATTCTATTCATCACAATTCTGTAACACTTTTTCTGAGCCAATTTGGGACAATGAATTGAAGGCATCAGGAGTGTGGTCAGTACAGGAAAATCCATCTACCAGGGAAAATGACAATGACTAGCGGTGGTAGAAGAAACAAATAACCATAATGGTGATTGGAGGTATCCTGACACATAGGGGGACACCCACAGACTGAGGATCTGGATATTGAACTCTAGCTGTTAAAAGGTTTTAAAAAATTAAGGATAATCCCCTCATTGGGGCAGATCTCTTTCTGATTTTCTTTTATTGGAATGGAGGAAAATTTCAGTACACCAAAAAACAAAGATAGGCTGAAGGGGTTTTCACTATCCCTACCTAATTCTTGTCCAAACATGTAGCAGCAAGTATTCTCCATACATTACCTAACCTGCTCCTACCCTCTCCCTGCAGGTGGGAGTTTTCAGTTATCCAAATGACCCAGAACTTCAAAACGGCTCAGGTCACTTGGTTCCTGGGGAAGGTACAGAAGAAATGCCTGCTATCTATACCAGCAAGGCTGGGTGCCCATTCCAAAGGACAGAACTGTTCTAACCCCTGTTACTGCTTTCCTCAGAGCAGAAAATAATGAGCCAGTGGTCAAATCCAGTCACAGCTTTTTCTTTCTTTCTTTCTTTCTTTCTTTCTTTCTTTCTTTCATTCATTTCATTTATTTATTTGACAGAGAGCACAAGCAGGCAGAGGGATAGGGAGAAGCAGGACCCCCGGAGAGGACCCTGAGATCATGACTTGAGCTGAAGGCAGACGCTTAACCGACTGAGCCACCCAGGCGCCCTAGTCACAGCTCTCTTAATGAATATGTGACAATGAGGAAAAGGTGTTTTCTTAAGCTTTTCCTCCACTCACATATTTCAGTCCTGAGGCCTGCAAATTAAACTGACAAAAGACAGATAAACAGGAGAAAAGGCATACAAATGTTGTTGATGTTAATATTTTTACACGCACAGAGGCTTCACAGAAAAGAAGTGAAAGCCTAAGGAAGTAGTTAGATTCAGGGGTTGTACATTTTCACAAAGGGCAATAAATTGTAAAAAAAAAAAAAAAAAAAAGCCACTAGACAAAGTAAAGGGAGGTTTGGACTTCTAGAGGTGATAAATTGTGGGAAAGTGAGAAGGAAATACATGAGGAAAACTAATGGAAGCGTTATTTTAGTAATGTATATTTATACAGACTCATCTTAACGCCAGCCCTCCATCTCGGGATAATGGTCACTCTCCTCATCCGGCACAGGAGATGGGGTGAATCTATGCCACCTTCACAAAGGGAAATTTACACTCTGCTTTAAGGCAGATAAGAAGAGGGCAGAGAACTTTTCCTGTATTTATTGATTCTCAATTTCCTTCAGCTCAAAATAATCCAAAGCCAAAGTGGCATATTTTGGGGTGGCATATTCTAGACTGTTTCATTACATACATCCACAGCCATCATGTATTTATGATTTGGAACTCCTGTAAGTGCAAATGTCAGAAGCCCAAAACAGATTCACTCAAAAAAAAAAAAAAAAATCTATTGCTTCACTCATATGAAAATGACTCAAATATCCATTAACTGATAAGTGGACAAATAAAATATGGTATATCCATACAATAAAATAATCTTCGGCCATAAAAAGGAATGACATAATGATATATACTATAACATGAGTGAACCTTGAAAACATCCACCATTTTTTGTTCCTACAGCTATAATTCAACCTTCAATCCACTGAACCCACCATTTCTCACTATTCATCAACCTCCTCTTGGCTTCATATTGGGAGCTACTTGTCCAGCCTATATTTCATAGTCTCATGCTTAGAATCATTTCTCTGCGAATATCCACAATTATTTTGTCCCTCTCTGTCATCCATGCCTAGTATCTTAGTCAGTCAACTTAGGTTGCCATAACAAAATACAATAGACTGAATGGCTTAAACAACAGATAGTTGTTTTCTTGCAGTTCTGGAGTCTGGAAGTCCCAGATTAAAGTCCCGCAGAGTTGCTTCCTGGTGAGAGCACTCTTCCTGCCTTGCAGATGACCACCTTCTCACTGTGTCCTCATATATTAAGGTGGGGGAGCCCTCTGGTAGGTCTTCTTATAAGGACACTAATCCTATTCAGGGGCCCACCCTCAGGATCTGATTTACCTTAGTTACTTCCTTATTCCAAATATAGTCACACTGAGGGCTAGGGCTTCAACATAAGAATTTTGGGGACACAGTTAAGTCCATAGTACCTAGAAAACCCCAACCCTAAGTGAATCCTACCCCTCATTTTCTCCATTCCTGCACCAAACAGGTAAAATTTGCTACCCAACTGAATGGACTAGTTTCCCCTGAAATTCATGATCACAAGTCTCAAAGAGCACACAGCAATTCATCAATGTCAGGCAATCCCATCATGCTTCTTAAGTAGATTCATTTTTCCATTCCTCAAAATAACTTCCTTCCTAAACCTCATATACCTTCTCTTCCCACTCTACCCTGACTTTCAGCTGCTGGCCTTGCCTCAGACTTCATTACAGGCTGAAGTCAAACAAATCTCCCTAATTCTCCCTGAGACAAACTTTAAAATTCACCTGCATCTGCCCTACCTTTACCTACCCTTACCTTTTCTTCTGTTACAAGTCAAGAGAAGTTTCCTTGATGTTGAATGAGGACTTTTCCTACTGCATCAGAATTTAGGTTAAGGCTCCAAAACTGAAAATTATAAGTGATAATTATGCCAACAGTGAAGAAGATACATCACTTAAATAGAATGAGTCCATAATTAATCAGCTCCCATCTTCCACTTCAGTCAAAATAGAGAATACTAGAAATTTGGAAATGAAATTGAAAAGAGTCACTGAGACAGAGAATTTCCAATTTAGTTAGGAATGATGTGATACCTTTCCTCCCTATTCTGTAGAGGAAGACAGAGCCTTCCTTGCTTGTCCCACCCTCAAAACCACGCCAAGCAATGGGAGCCCAAGAGAACCACTGATAGAGAATGAGGAAAATATTGGCATTTATTAAGCTGTAGAATAGCCCTGTACTACCATGAAATAGGAGCAAACACAGTAAGAGAGTTTTCAGGAAGGTTTGACGTATGTCTCCTAGAGCTGGAGGACTGTAAATAAAGAATTTGAATAAATTTTTTAATGTTTAATTGCTGATAACTTCTAACCCTCATCACTCTCTCTTCCCTTTATGCCCTACAGCTGGGCAAGCTGATAAGAAACTTTGAATGCTCTCTCCTTTGGCACCACTGTAAGTAATTATTTAAACAAACAAACAAACAAAAATAAAATATTACTTACATAATAAACCTTTTCATACCCATTTGGGATATGTGTGTGTATGTGTGTGTATGTGTGTGTGTGTGAGAGAGAGAGAGAGAGAGAGAGAGTGTGCGCACATGAGAGAGACATCAGTCTTGACATCCAAACCAAATTTTGGATGAGGGTCCATTCTGCTACTACAATGTGGCCATAAAGGGATATTTAAGAATATAGACACCAGCACCTGCTTCCCAATAAGAGAATTTGGAAGGTAGAGGCTTACTGAATCCACCTGCAATGAGAGGGCAAGAATAGAAATCACTGTTTAAGATAGGCTTCAATTCTACTTGTTTGTGGATGTATGTGGGCCAAAAGAACCCAAGGAAGCCATTTTGATGGTATTTCACCCTAGAAGGCCAAGAGCCAAGACAAGGGGATCGCAGCAATAAGAAGCTGTGCAACAGACCACCAGGAGTGGAAGCTGGAAAGGTCACAAGAGGTCACTCAGAGAGTACCCACATCAGGGAACTGTGCGGTTTTGGTGGTCCCAGCAGAGGTCACCAGATAATCTCCACATCCACCCCATATCATCACCAGCTTTTGGATGTCTGCAGTAATGGTAGATATGAAAACCAACTAGCATCTGTCAAATAAAAACTCCACTGGCTCCAGAATTTAAATTCTTCCACCCCTCTTTTATTCCCTGTTCCTGTGTCCCAATCCTGGAAGAACCATAAAAATTATGGAGGCAGGAGCAAGCTAAAAAATACTGTGGCAAAACAAATTATATCCTTTTTTTCACTTCTCTAGGCTAAGAGAGCGAAGAGGTCTTCAAAAGCACGTGAGACTGGCTTTTGCTTAGGATGCAGAAATCTGGAAAGATCACCCCACCCTCATAACAACAGGGGAGTAACAACAGTAACAACAAAGCCAGACAGTGAAAATTCACAACTTTTCTGGAACCCATCAGAGAGCTAAAAGTGACAGGAAAACCAATGAATCTGAAATCTAAGAAAAGATAGGAGCCTCCAAAGAGAAACAGGACATGAGCTCTTGCTCACCCAGTATAGTCACCAACAGACAAGGGTAAGAAGAATTAAACTAGGGCTGCCTGGGTGACTCAGTCAGTTAAGCATCTGATTCTTGATTTCAGCTCAGGTCTTGACCTCAGGGTTGTGAGTTCAAGCCCCAACTGGGCTTCATACTGGGTGTGGAGCCAGAAGGAGAAGAAGAAGAAGACTTCAACTAGACCTTTTAACCAATCACTAAGGGCTGACTATAGACTAAGGAGAGTAAACAGAACCCCTGAGAGCTGCAGACACAGGAATTTGCAACACCTCACAGGCTCTTCTCCTTGGATATCACTGAGTGCTCACAAAAAAGACTAGGGTAAAAGCAAGACTCCTGAGAAAGGTGCAGGCCTGGGGAAGGCACACAGCAGCCACTGTGGGGAATGCAAAAGCCCTACTGGATTCCTATGTCTCCATAGGAATCAAAGCTTTATGCACTGTGGGAATGTGACAAATACTGCTACTCCTAAGGCACTGTGAAAACCCACCACAGATAGAAAAAGGAAAAGAACATAACCCTTTACCCCTGGCCCAGAATTACAGCTGGGAGAGGGGCAGGAGCACTGAGAATCCACGGACACAGTACCTTCCTAAGACTGAGGGTTAGTCAGAACAGCAGAGAACAGCATGCCTCTCACCTCCCACCTCCAGAGTAACAAACTTATTCTAATAAGTAACAGTGGTCTAGTGCTGGGACAGAGGTCAGAGCATGCTTTCAGAAGAGCAGTGCAAAGGGGAGCAAGGAACAGAGGGCACAGTCAAATGAGTTCTATACCTATTTTTTTTTTTAAGATTTTATTTCTTTGACAGAGAGAGACACAGCGAGAGAGGGAACACAAGCAGGGGGAGTGGGAGAGGGAGAAGCAGGCTTCCTGCCGAGCAGGGAGCTCGATGCGGGGCTCGATCCCAGGACCCTGGGATCATGACCTGAGCCGAAGGCAGACACTTAACGACTGAGCCACCCAGGCGCCCCCTCAAATGAGTTCTAAAGAGAACTTAATGAAGAGACTATTTACAGAGGTTAAGGCAGATTCTGGAACTAACAAGGAATGCGGAAGGCACTGAGTGATCACCAATAGTAGGAAACTCTGAAGGCTTAAAGTGGCAAGAAAAAACAGAGTAATTGGAGTGATAGCTAGAGCCACACAAGCAGAACAACCTGGCAGGTGCTGTAGTGACAGGTGGTTGCAGTCATTGCCACAGCATAAGGAATTATGGTTCTATATTTTTAGTTTCTCTCTCATCTTACCCTCCTGCTAGTGTCTCTCATTAGCTGACCCCACCAAAAAAGAGGGAGTTTGGGTGTTGTTATCTATACATTAGCTCCATAATGGCACAGAGAAGAGCCAAAGGAATGGATGGAATGGGTGCAAATGGAAAACACCCAGCATAATACAACCTACCTTGACTTCTCCATCAATGTTGGCTCCATCTCCATAGACTTGGCAGCCTCTCCCTCCTCAGAGCTCAGACCTGGGCCTTCCTTTTTCTCTCTCTACCATCTTTCTAAGTGATACAAAGCATTTCCATGGCTTGTGATATCACTGGTATGCTGATTACTCTTATATTAACACTAGTCCTTTCCTTGAGTCCTATGCTCAGATCCAACTGTCTTGACAGCTACTCTCAGGTGTCTCAGACACTACATTTATGACCCATCTAAGCCTGTTAATAGTCTTAATTCACACCTCCCAGTATCCAATTCATCAACAAGTCCTATTAATTCCAACACTAAAATATATTGCAAATCTCTCCATCCTTTCTCCTTGTCACCCTTGACACCACATTACTCCTGATTTCTATACCTCCCTCTTATCATCCTCCAATCCATTCTAGATTCAACAGCCAGAGGGATCATCTTAAAATGTAGACTAGGTCATGCCACATCCCTGTTTAAACTTTCCAGTGCATTCCTCTCCTACCTCATCTTTGCCACATTCCTACTTACTACTCTCTAGCCACACTGGCTTTACCAAGTCCTCACAGAAGCCAAACTCTCTCCTAACTCAGGGGCAACCCTCCCCCCCCCCAAGTCACTGCTCCCACCTGGCCCCCATGTTTCAGAACCTGTCTCTTTTTCATCCTTCAGGGCAGCTTAAATGTCTCCACAGAAAGGTTTTCCCTAGCCACCATATTTTCATCCATCCCATTATTCCCTATTTTCTCGTCTAGTTTATTTCCTTCTTACTATTAATCACACTTGAATTTTTCTTTTTATTTGTTTGGTTGTGTTTTTATCAGTCTCTCATGCTAAACTTCAAGCTCCATAAAGCAGGAATTATTATGCCCTATGACTATCTTGACACCCCTACATCCCCTCAGCCTAGTATAATGCCTGGCATAAAACAGGTATTCCATGGGCCAGGGACTATGCTAAGTTCCATAAAAATAAGATTGCACTTAAATCTGCCTAACAACCCTAAGAGGTAGATAATTTTATCATTTTCACTTTGCAAGTAAGGAAACTGAGACATAGAAAGGGTAAGCAACTTATCAAGAATCATATGTTTAGGAGGTGACAGGTGAGATTTGAACCTAGACAATTTGATCCCAGAGCCAGCACTTTTAACCACTACACAATACCTACTTCCACATTCATTTCCATGGATGAGATAATGATTGTATAAATTAATAAAGTGGAAGGATGGACATAGGTTGTACCTACAGGTCAGCATGGGGAAGTCAGAGAGGCTAGTATTGAAGGCTTCCAGTATTAAGATCTGAAGACTGATTGTACCAGACTGACACATTGGAGAGAATATGTACCAGGCACACGGAATCATACATGCAAAGACACAGAGGCAGGAGAGAGGGTTGTATGTTAGAGGGGAATGAGTAGTTCAATTTCCTTGGATTATAAAATGAGAGGAAGGGAAGAAAATAGGTAGTAAAAATTGATGAGGTTAAATAGGGACAGTTTGTAGTCAACACAAAGCAAAGATTAGGAAGTGATTGAAGAAAATCAATCAGAATGGAGACACAATTAGGTTTGCAATTTAGAAAGGTCCCTCTAGCTACATTCCTTCAAGAGAAAAAAATTTTCATGGATACCCTTGGTGTCCACTGATACTTTTTGTACAAATATATAACAAGACACAAACTCCTTAATCTTGTACCTCTTATACAGTCATAAAACTAAAATAATCGTATATACTTTATAAGCCAAACTACAAACCAAATTAAATCTTAATTAACAGTAATTTAATGCAGTGATGTTTTACTTCAGTGAAATTGCTACTCAGAGTCGGTAGTGGTATTAACTAATTTGACACACATTCATCGGAGTTTGAAGAAAAGAAAAAAGAAGATCTGAGGAATATTGCTGGTGGATTTAAATTAGATTATCTTTAATGTCCTTCAGAAGTTATAGGTAAAGAACTTCCTTTTAAATTATATTTTGGCTCTCAAACTATACTTGGTAAAACTATTATTTCTAGAATGAGACATCTCAGATTGAACCTCAATGGATCATAGCTTCTGTGAATAAAACTGATGCTGGCAGGCTAGGTCCAGGGACCCAAAGAGGGTCTCCAGGACCAGCTAAGAGGGTCCTTGGCTTCACGCAGGATGAAAATCAAATGCAAGCCAGCAGGAAGTGATAGCAGAGTTTACTGAAGTTACAGAGAGATCAGATACAGATGGAGCATCTGGGAAATTCAGAAAGAAAAGGAGCATGAGCCACATCTTTGTTCAGGGTTTTTATTGAGGACTGTGGTCCGGCATCCAGGAACCAGTTAGAATTAAGACAAGGGCCCAGGTGTTATTCCTTGGAGCCAGAGGGTCTTGGCCTCAAAAAGTCTAGTGCTGGTGGTCTGGAATATGCATATGATAGCTTTGTCCAGTCATTCTCATCTGGTCTTTCCTTAGATGTTATCTATTCTAAAGAAATCATTAACTTTTTGTCCCATACAACAGCGACATACACTATTTGCATTCTGAGGCATGTGTAAAGTGGACGTGCAGGTCCTAGCAAGAATAGAAGCAGGGAAAAGAGCAAAAACCATGTTTTTATGGAGTCCTTCAGTTTCCCTATCTTACAACCACAAGAATTTAAACTTTTTATACTTCCGTTTCTGTGTTAATCTTAAAATGCTTAATGTAGAGGCTGCTTTTATGCAAACAGGGTGAGCAATGGAATTTAGACCTTTCTAGGTTGGAGCAGCCTGGAGCAATCCCCTGGCTGAATATAGACAGGCTGATCAGGCAACCCACACAAAATATCCATAGGCCCTAACTAACCAATGGGCTACTTAAACCAGGCACAGTTACCAAAAAAGGGAAAATTCCATAAGTTGCACACCTCACCTACCCCCTTTAAAAACAGCCCCCACCCACTGCCTCCTGGCAGACAGTCTCTTCTTTGCGGTCTTGCTGGCTCCTCTGTTGCAGTGTATTCAGTAAACTTCTATCTCCTAGGTTCTGCTTTGGGTGAATCCTTTTACCACCCCCGTCGATGGCTTCCACCCGATCACTGCCCCACATTTGGGGGCCCCCATCCAATCAAGAGAGACACCACACTTAATAGAAACACAGTCTGGATCATCTTTATGACTACTTAATAACAAATTTCAATACCCACATGGCCTTTAAATTTATGAAATGATTACTACCATATCAATTATTTGGGGTTGGTATGAGGAAACAGGTGGACTTAATGTGTAAATACTGCTTTCCAATATTTCCAGATGAATGAAAGCTTAACAGATTCATGGGGCTCTACAGCAAAGAGGGTTGTTCAGTATTTCAAACAGGAAACTAGAGGGAAAATTTAAAAAAGCCTAGTCAAAGCTGAATCTACCACTTACTGAGTGCTGACAATGTTGGCAGGTACTGTGATAAACATCTTACATGCTCTGTCGCATTTAATCTTTACAAAAACCCTATGAGATTCATATTAATATCCATATCTATAAATGAGGAAACTGAGGCTTAGAGAGATAGGGTCAGACAACTAGTAAATGGCAGAGCTAAGATTGGGACCACTCAAGACTAACTTCAAGTTTATGCTCCAAACTATTAGGCAACACCACCTGAATGAAATGATTAAATGGTACTTAAGTGCTTTAGCAAAAGGTGATTTAGTATTCTTATTTTATAAATTCAAAATCATGTTGTATTATGGCAAGTAGATTATGATAGATTTGTCATTAGGATAGGTTTCAATAGATTGGTCTAGAAAACACTGTAGCAACAGGGGGTAAAGTCAAATGTAGAGGAAGAGGCAAAAAACTTCTTTAACACTAAATATCCCTAGCAGATTTAGTAGTAATTCCTTCTATTGACATGGAAATTCCAAATCTGTGCTAATATCTCATGGAAACCAAGGTGTCAGGGAGCTGCTTTGCCACTAAATCATTTGTCTGTTTGAAGTTCAACATTTTTAGTTCTTGAAACCATGTTTGAATGTATGTTGGATTTTGTTGTTTGGATTTCTTCGGAGGAAGGAGATTATGATCTTAAAAGAGAAATATGACCCTCATAATAAAGAAAATATCATTGATTCATTCAAGGAACCATATGAAGATGTTCTAACAGGATTAAGAGGGGTGGGAGAGATTTATTTACTCCCTGAAAATTTATCAAATTCAAATTTCAAACGCTATTTTTCATTTTCCAAAACATTTAAATAGTAGCTGGCATTTTGCATTTAATAAGAGTTGGTTTAAAAAATAGTAACACTTGATCAAAAGTGGCAAAGAAATGAATTCTAAATATTAACAATGGAAACGAAAATGAATAACAAATGATGTCAAAGACCTAAAATGGTGATATAGATCAATAAGAACTGAAATTAACTTACTAGAAATAAATTAACATAAACCTTTTCAGTAATATTTGTGTGAAATTTATAAAATAAAAGCCAAGGCAGAGGACAGGAGAGAGAGATCTCTTTCCATCGTCCACTACATAAATTCTCCTCTAATTCTCAGTTTACAGAAGCCAAATAATGTTTTGTCTGATGACTTCTATTATTACTATATTTACCCTACTTATTCAACATTTGTTGGACTTTCTTTTAAATGACGATAGCACACACATACACAAAAGGCATTAACTTTCCAATTGCCTTTCACTGGCAGATACTTAAATAGGAAAGATAAGTTGTCACAATTGCGTTCAGATAGGTTTGACCCTTTCTAGGCTTCGTAGAAAGCGACCTAGGTATCCGCTTCCCCGCGTTCCCCCGCCCCGCCACCACGGAAACGAAACTGCACCAGGCTCCGCCCCACCATCGGCAGAGTGAGCCAATCAAGGTGCAGCCCGGGGTGATCGCGCGCCGGGTGTCATGGCGGCCTGCAGGCATTGCTGCTCGTGCCTCCGACTTCGGCCGCTTTGCGATGGTCCCCTTCGTTTGCCAGGGCGGGATCGGGCGCTCACCCAGTTGCAGGTGCGAGCACTATGGGGTGGCGCGAGGTTCCGAGCCGTGGCCGTGGACTTAGGCAGCAGGTAAGAAACAGCGTGTGTTCTATGTCCTTTCACAAGGCGTCCTGTCCAGGCAGCCCGAGGTAAATTCATCTCCCAGGCTAGGAATCCGGCAACGCAGATCTCATTTACCCCTCTTTACCCCAAACCTAAATACCAGATTTCTCTTTCCGGGTTTGGAGTCTGCTTCCTGGCACCCTTCCCGCACTGTCTCAGACTCGTGTCCTTTGCTTCTTGGTCCTCCCTTTTACCTTGTTCCGGCTCTTTTCTCTAGCTGAGTCAGTCCACCTGACTTTCATCCCCTTTATTTGCGGGGACTCCTGGACTCTGAAGGGGGAAACATTTCACTTCAAGATAATGAGTTGACAGTGGATGCGTACGTCATCCAATTCAATTTACTGCCTAAATGCATGGCCAATATGACCCTAGGTAGGAAGGGAAGGAAAACATCAATTTATTGAACGCTAGTTACGTGATACACGCTTTTTAAATCTGCAGTAAAGGTGCTGTTACCTCATTTCATAGTTAAAACAGAAGCTCAAAAAGGGTAACTTTCTCAGAGTCACCTACTTTGAGAGTACGTGGATTTTGTTTTCCCTCCAAGCCCATACTTTTTCCATGGGTCCGTTTGCCATAATTCACATCTAAAATCACTTTTTAGGGACGCCTGGGTGGCCCAGTCGGTTAAGAGTCTGCCTTCGGCTCAGGTCATGATCCCAAGATCCTGGGATCAAGTGCTGCATCCTTGCTCAGCGGCGAGCCTGCCGTTCCCCTGCTTGTGCTGGCGTGCTGTCTCTCTCTCTCTCTGACAAATAAAATCTTTAAAAAATAAATAAAATAACTATTTAAAAATGGATTTTTAGAGTAAATGAAATTGCTAATGCTTACTTTATATATCTAATTTTTCACATGTACTAAATTTTTTACCCTAGTGTGTACAAAAAGCTGAAAAATCTGCCATTGATTACAGGTCTGCCTTCCTAACTTACTGAATGACTGATCCTGAACAAGTTACTTAGCTTTTTTGTCACAAAATAAGAAGACTGGCCTAGGTCAAGGGTCAAATTTTTCTGTAAGGGGCCAGATGTAAATACTTTAGGCTTTGTGTGCTGCATACTGTCTGTCACATAGTGGTGTATGTTTACAGACCCTTTAAAAAATGTAATAACATAAATAACTGAAAGGCTGTACAAAAACAGGCTATATAGTTTGTTGATCCCTAGACTAGATGATCTCTAAAGCTCTTTCCACCTCTGGCATTCTCTGATTCTGATTTTTTTTAAAAGATTTTATTTATTTATTTGACAGAGACAGCGAGAGAGGGAACACAAACAGGGGAAGTGGGAGAGGGAGAAACAGGCCTCCCACGGAGCAGGGAGCCCAATGTGGGGCTCGATCCCAGGACCCTGGGATCATGACCCGAGCCAAAGCTTAACGACTGAGCCACCCAGGCGCCCTTGATTCTGATTTTTTGAGGGAGAGAATATCTCTTCCATTTTTCAATGACTTCACATTCTTTGAATAAATGCCTCAGAACAGACACCCGCTGTGCACTAAACGGATCTTTTTAACGGACTCAAAGCAAGAGTAGTAGCCCCTGCTTTCCAAATTTTCCATAATCTACTTTAAATATTTCATTTATCAGTCAACCTGGATCTCTTGTAGTTAGTTCTTGAACCTGTGTCATATGTTGTAACAACCAGATTCCTACATATCATACCTTCTGGGTAAATCAATTCTTCCATCTTTGTGTTAAGTTTTTGTTTGTTTGTTTTTTTTGCAACATTTATTGAATTTGACTACTATGTACCATTCACTTTATACTTGTTACCATGTGTATTATATACAATGCTTTAGGAGACTATATACTACTGTGTTTTTCAAATGCTGTACTTAATACTCAGAGTAACTTTTAAGGCAACTGTTTAATTTTCAGTTCAACAAGCTTTTATTGAGCATCTACTATGTACAGGGCACTATAGATACAGATTCTGATAAGGGAGTAAGATAAACACAGATGCTGGGAAAATCACTGTAGGAGAGGTGTGAATGGGGTGCCAAAGGAGCACAAAGGTATATTTATCCCACCCTAAAGCTTGTCATTGAAGGTGAATCTTGAAGGGGGAGGAGGAGGAATTAGCAAGGAGAAAGTGGAAGTGCAATTACAGAGAAGTGACAGAATACATTTGAGTAGCTACAAATAACTCACTATGTATGAAGCAAAAGGTGAAATGTGAGTTTAGCATCAAAGGTAAGGCCAAGTGACAGGCAGAGGCTGAATCTTAAAGATGTTTCGGGTTTTTGTTTTTGTATTAGTGAATTTTTCTTGGTGGAAGTTGGAGGAAGTTGGTTACATTCCACATCATTCTGTAGATGTTTCTAAAAATGTTTTTTTTTTAAACATCTCTCTCCCCGGAATTGTACTCCCTGTGGCAGCTGGCTCTGCTCTTCCCCTTCTCTTCCTCAGCCACCTTTTTCCACCCTTCTTCCCACCAATAGAATCTCACTTCTCCTCCTAATCCTTTTTATTTATTGTTTTCAAGTGGTTTTTTTTATTAGTTATTCATTCACATGGCTAAACATAGGTATATGTTTATAGGTGAATAGGAAAACAATTCACATGGCTCAACATTTTTAAAAAGCTCAAAAATCTCCTTCCGTAGCCACCCAATTCCAATCCCCAAAGGCCATATGTGTTATCAATCTTGTATGTATCTGGAGCTATTTTACAAGTAAAATACTGAAGAGTAAATTGATAAGAGGTAAAATCAATCATGATGTATAAAAGTAATAATAAGCCTGCACCAAAAACTGAACTAAAAGTGCATGAATAGGAAAAAATTACATGTCAGGTAACACCAGCTGAGATCATGAGATATAATGAAAAGTAACCACCTGGTTCTTTGTGTTAATATAAATGGCACACACCTGGAAGAAAAACAGTTCAAATCAGGGCAATCACCAAGGCAGGACCATAGAACTATCTGGTGGATGGCCTAGGACCCCTACTGGAGACACTGAGTAGACTCAACAGAGGGAACAAAGAAGGCAGGAGTATATAGTGTTTGAATAAATATATAAATCCAAGTGTTGTTTGAATAAGCACATAAATGGAAGTGCATGTATGAGAATATTTGGGGGTAGTGCAGACCTGTTTGTTTTTCTCACTGATTCAGTCAGTTCCCATTGTAAATTGGTTAGCTGTAGAAGCTTAAGTGTTTCCTCGGCTCCACTTCTCTGCCTGCTGATACAACTGGGAAGGGCTGGTTAGCAGAGGAGTGGGTCATCTACTCCTTGCCTCAAGCTTTGTGAGTATGTGTGCTCTCTTTGGTATACTGCTAGTCCCTACATAGGTGGGGCCATGTGACTGGTATTCACCAGTGGAACCTAATAAAAAGTGATACATGTCATCTGCAGGCTGAAGTATTTTATTCCAATGAAACTTACCATTATTCACAGAGAACCCATGTTCTTAACCTCTGTTCTCTACTGCCTTCTCTTGGTCCCCTGTACAAATTATATCCCCATTAAAGAATAAAGACTATCACTGAGGACATGCAAAAGAATATGCCACTGTGGGCATTCTCAAAAATTCTGGGGCAAGATTCCCATTAATGGAATAGAACTAGAGCTTTCACAGCTCCTCTTCTGTCTTGGGCCCACTTCAATTTATTTGGAGAATACTCCCCTTCCTTTCACAGGGATCACTAAGAATTTACATTATTAGAGGGAATGCTAATTCCTATTAGGTCTTGAGAAATACTGCTAGCATATTCTTACTCCGGATTAAACAAAATTTCAAGACCCCAAATTTCTGTTTTACACATAAAACCTTAATATTGATTTCAGCTGTAAGTTGTGGAACTTTGCTTGAGTCTACACAATGTGACTGGCTCTGAGCATCATTCCCTCCACCTACTATGCCACCTCCAGCCTTATCTCTGCACCTCATCATTCCATCTGTCAGGGTAAACCCATTTTATTGTAGGCTGTCATCACAACATCTGTGTTGAACAGTAATAGAAATCCATCTAGAATTTCTCAGATATTTCTTGTGGTTAAAAAAAAAAAACACCTCAATTTTTCAAAGTTAGGACTGATAGTACAAGTGTACCTGCTTTTTGGGCTTTCAAATTTAACAAAATGAGTCTATCTGAATAGATAAATATGCTTTTCATGAACTCAGGCTTCTGACAAGTGTTTAATGGATGAAAATATTGAGTTATCTCTTTATTCCTTTTGCATATGAAGGACAGGGCAGGCAGGGCATTAGCGTGTGTGTGTGTGTGTGTGTGTGTGTGTGTGTGTGTGTGTGTGTGTTTATTCAGCACTGGACCATGACAGAGTGTTTCTGAAGCAGCCTTCATAGGACAGAACATCTTCCTCAGTATCTTCAGGAGTCACTGGGTTGGTTTAGCCTCATAATACTCATGATTTTGGTTTCTTTGACAAGTTTCGCTGATCTGTTTAAAGCCTTCAGTAACCTCTTTTTGTACTCTGCAGAAGCTGGGGAATAAGGCTGATAATACCGCCTATTTAATATCTATAAAGACAGCTTTATTAATATATAATTTACATACTGTACAATTTACCCATTTAGAATGTACAATTCACAGTTTTGCAGCCATCACCATAATCAATTTTAGGACATTTTCATCATCCCCAAAAGAAACCTCAGGCCCATTAGCAGTGACTTCCCATTTCTCCCCAGCCTCCATAGCCCCGGGCTACCACTAATCTAGAGACTTTCTGTCTCTATGGATTTGCCTCTTGTGAGCATTTCATAAAATAGAGTCAATGACATATGGTCTTTTGTGACTGCCTTCTTTCACCTATTATGTTTTTTTGTTTTTTTTTTAGGTATGAAAATTCTTTTTTTTTTTAAGATTTTGTTTATTTGCCAGAGAGAGATTGAGAGAGCGCACAAGCAGGGGTGAGGGGCAGAGGCAGAGGGGAAGCAGGCTCCCTTCCGAGCAAGGAACCCAATGCAGGACTCGATCCCAGGACCCTGGGATCATGACCTGAGCTGAAGGCAGTCACTTAACTGGCTGAGCCACCCAGGTGCCCCCACTTATTATGTTTCTAAGTTATATCCATGTTGTAACACATAGCAATACTTCATTTTTTTTAAACGATTTATTTATTTTTAGAGAGAGGGAGAGAGAGTGTGCAAGAGTGGGGGGAGGGGCAGAGGGAGAGAATCTTTCAAACAGACTCTCTGCTAAGTGAGGAGCTTAATTTTTTGCGGGGGGAGGGGACTCGATCCCATGACCCATGAGATCACAACCTACACGGAAACCAGGAGTTAGACACCAAACCGACTGAGCCATCCAGGTGCCCCAATACTTCATTTTTTAAATGGCTGAATAATATTCCACTGTATGCAGTGAGACCACATTTTGTTTATTCATTTATTAGTGGACATACATTTTGATTGTTTCCATTTTGGGGCCATTATGAATAATGCTGCGGCTATGAATGTTCCTATGCAAATTTTTGCATGGACATAAAAAGTTTTCATTTCTCTTGGGTATTTACCTTGGAGTAGAATTGCTAGATCGTTTGGCACTTATGTGTTTAACCTCTTGAGGAATTGCCAGATTATTTCCCAAGGGAGATGGACCATTTTACATTTCCATAAATACTGTATGAGGATTCTAGTTTCTCCTCACCAACACTTGTTACTGATCTGTTTGACTATACCCATCCTAGTAGATGTGATTTTGATTTGCACTTCCCTAGTGGCTAATGATGTTGAGCATATTTTCATGTACTTACTGGCTACTTAGAAGATTTTCTTTGTATAGACTTCTATTCAAATCCTTCACCAATTTTAAAATTAGGTTGGTTTTTTATTGAGTTATAAGTATTCTTTACATATTCTAGATACAAGTCCCTTATCAGATAGGTGATTTGCAAATATTTTCTTTTATTCTGTGGGTTTTCTTTCACTTTCTTGATACCCTTTGAAACAAGAAAATTTTTAATTTTGATAAAGTACAATTTATTTTTTCTTTTGTCGCTTGTGCTTTTGATGTCCTATATAAGATATTGTCTAACCCAAGTTTATGAAGATTTACTCCTATATGTTTTCCTTAGAATTTTATAGTTTTAGCTCTTACATTTAGGTCTATACTACATTTTGAGTTAGTTTTTTTTTTATAGTATGAGGAAGGAGATCCAACTTTGTTAACTTGTCTGCATATGGGTATCTAGTTGTCTCAGCACTACTGGTTGAAAAGGCTGTTCTTCCCCAACCATTGACTTGTCTTGGCACCATTGTTGAACATGAATGTCTTTGTAGGCAATATTTAGGAATTTATATTTTGTCCTGAAAGTACTGGGGGATACTTTAAAGGATTTTAAGTAGAGAAATTATCCTGTTTGTCTGTTAAAAGGCTACTTTTATCAACAAGGCAAGGGATGACACACTAAACAAAGGTTGTAAATGGGAATTAACATTTAGGAACACAGCTCCTGCACCCCCAAAGTACTTTATCTCTCATTCAGATTTTTCCTGTGCCTTGGTTTCTGTATTTTTCCTTAAGCAGGTCTTAAATTCCCCTGGTACTTTTAATAACGATTGTGAATTCTATCCCTTTTTTGTTTTTTGCTGGGTGGGGGCCTGTGTGGCTTGGTTCTTCTATTAGAATCTTAGATTATTTTATACCGAGCTGGGATTTGTATTGATGACCTAAGTCCTTTTGTATTGAATATTTATTTTTAAACAGAAAACTAGAAATATCCTCTGGAAAACTGGCCAGATTTGCAGATGGCTCTGCTGTAGTACAGGTAAAAAGTCCACATTTTTAAATTTTCATCTTAAAAATGGTTATGGAGACTGCTACTAAGTATCTTTACAACATTATGTCACTTCCTAGAACTGTGGTAGTGTAAGTTAATGCAGACCATTTCTAGTTTCAGAACCATTCCAGAGAACCAGGGCGTCAGAGGGCTGGATATACTAAATGACCTTTAAGATCTCTTCGAAACCTGGGGTTCTGTTTTATTCTGTTAATAAATTCTGTAATGTTTCTCTATAGAAAGTGATTTTACTGTTTTCTTTAATTGTGATAAATTTTTCTTTTTATATAGCCTAAATTTCTTCTTAAGAAGTAGAAAATACGATTGCTTGTGACTAAGCTAGCAGTAAGCCTTTTCTTGATTTCGTAAAAGGGATCAAGATTGGACTAGTTGTGATTAATTATTTTCATTATCATTGTGTCATGGAATAACAGTTCTCTTTCCTTGTATTTAACTGGAGTAAGGATTCATTCACTCACTACTTAGAGGTTAATGTCTGGTTTTTAAGGAATTTGCCCATGTTGTTGTTTATGTTTAAGTCAGGTGACACTGCGGTGATGGTCACAGCGGTCAGTAAAACAAAACCTTCACTTTCCCAGTTCATGCCTTTGGTGGTAAGTATTTGCTGATTTATCTGAACAGTAATATGGCATAAATGTAGAATTTGTAATATTTTTGTCTAATGTCTAACGAGTGCACAGTGTAAACGTCACACAACAAAGGATTTTCTTTTGTAGTTTGATACTGTCATTAAAAGAATTTAGACCGACTGCTTCATAACCAATTCTCATATTAGTAGTAAGCATGCTTTAGAATGTCCAGGTTGATAAGAACAGTGAAGTGCATGAAGATTTTGATCTTGAATAGCAGTGAATTCATTGCTTTCATAGGTTTCCGTTCAGTATGAGTTTGCAAGTATATGTTTGGTGAAGAGTAAGGAGTGCTTTGGGAGTTTATGGCTTCTTTCTGTTACGAAAACGGGAATGCAGTTTTATGTAACAGAGTTGATACAAAAAAGGGAATGTTTGATTTGACCAGAATAAGCCACTGTGGGAAATAATGAGGCTGCGTAGTCCACTGCTAAGTGGAAGTCTTTTTAAAAATCAGTTTATTGAAATATTTCTATCAGTTTTCCCTTCCCAAAGAGATACAGAATGCTAAAAGTAAATAAAATATCCTTCATTCTTAATCTGGACCATGTTGTTAGCAACCTCAGGAGAATTAGTATCTGTATAGTTGTTCTTGGGAAATAGTTTGTTGCCATAAAAAGGAGTCAAATGAACTTCATTTTTTTTTTTCAATACTACTTCAGGTTGACTATAGACAGAAGGCTGCTGCAGCAGGTAGAATTCCCACAAACTATCTCAGAAGAGAGATTGGATCTTCTGATAAAGAAATTCTTACAAGTCGAGTAATAGGTAAGATAGTAAGAGGCATTAACTCTCTGTTATGCCTGTGTTAGCATTTCTTCTATCTATATTCTACAGTTCTTTTAAATTTTCTTCCATTACATTAACACTGCCTGAGATTATTTACTTTCTGTATCCCCTCACTCAGATGTGGGCTCCAGGAAAGAAAAAAGTGTTTGTTCACTACTGAATCCTGGGTACTTGTTATACTACCTGGCACAAAATAGGCATTCAGTAAATATATGTCGATGAAATGAATGAATCTCTATTGAGCATATAAATTCTGTGGCTCATGCTTCTACTACTATGTTCAATCTACCCCTAGTATTTTTCATTTTCATATTCAGCATAGTAATTCCTGAAAGCATTATATTCATCAACTACCGAAATATACCTGTAATCTTTCAAATCTTTGACATCATTAAATATTGTGGGATCATTTGAGTTTATAGCTCTTCTATACAGAAATTGTTAGTGTATATTTATATGCATTTTTCAGACACAGAATACCAAGGAAAGATTTTCTTTTGGTCTGCTGCTGGCCTTAAGTCTCTTTGCTCTGTTTATATATGTAACTGATACCTATGGAACCAAAATGAAAAGTTGTTGCCCAATTTTATACTTGTGTGTTGCTGCCCTGCTAATTTTTTGTTATTAGGGCATGGTATATATTAATTGAAGCATTGACATTTATCTATGACCCTTTCAGTAAATCAGTCCAAGGGAATTTCTTTTTAACATATTGAACAGCTAGCTATAGGGGAAAAGGGCAAACTGTAAAGCGACTTTTGTCAGTACTATTTAGTGTCTTTTCTTTTCTTTTTCTTTTGGCAGATCGTTCAATTAGACCTCTCTTTCCAGCTGGCTACTTTTATGATACACAGGTAGATTCTGCTTTAGGTTTATTTGTTTCCAGATCAATCAAAAATTACTTAATGAATTTCTATAATACTACTTTGACTAAACATTAGAACACAAAATAAGAATTTTTGGTAATGCTGCATTTTACATTAAGCTTTTTAAAAAACAATAATTTTAAAAATTCATATTTATTCAATGTCAATTTGAGTTGATACCTGAATTATGAGTAGGAGTTAGCCAACCTAGGAGTGTGGGGGAAGCATTCTGAGCAGATGGAATGGGAAGCACAAAAGCCCATAGGCAGGAAACAAACTGGTGAGTTTTAAAGTTTAAAGTGATTAAGGAAGGTGGGGACAGACCCTACTGGGACCTGTTAAGTCATATTAGTGTCAGAGGCTAGGACAATTGATACAACTAGTCTTTATTACCTATTTTATTGGGCCCTCTAAACTTCTACTTTATTTTATTATTTTGTGAATATTATTCTCTTTCAGAATGACCCATATGCTTTAATGAACTTTTATTTATTTCATAAAAATAAATATGCCTTGCAAGTACGCCTTTGCAAGGATGTCACTGCCTCAAGTAGTTTTTTCTCTTTTTTTAATAAGTTGTTTTCTTAAGTACATGACATAGGCATATTATTGCAGTATAAAGGAATTTATCAGTTCGTTTTGTATATGCTTATAAACAAAACAATATTTTTATGTACTAGAAATAGCTAACATTTACTGAATATTTTCAACATGCCCAGTATTGTAAATGCTTTACAAATAATATTTCCTATAATTTTCAGAAAACCTTTTAAGAAAATGCTATTATTTTTTCCTTTTAAAGGTGAGAAACTTTTGAGGCTTAAGTAATTTGCCATAGTCAAGCATATAGTTAAATGATAGCCAGAAATAAGGGGTTTGACTACAAAGCTCATGCTTTTAACCACATAGTGCTCCTTTATTTTAGCCCAAAATGTTAACCAAAATGATAATCCTCCTAAATCAAGTAGATTTTTTTTTAAGTGCTCTGAATTTTTTCCCTTGTACCAGGTACTTTGTAATCTGTTAGCAGTAGATGGTGTTAATGAACCTGATGTTTTAGCAATTAATGGTGGTAAGTATAAAAATCGAGATTAAAATTATCACTGTCTTTTTAAAGGAATGAAATCTTTTTACCTCAGTTCTTATTTTTTTCTTTTTTTTTTTTTTAAGCTTCTGTGGCTCTCTCATTATCAGATATTCCTTGGAATGGACCTATTGGTAAGTTAGGATTTGAAAATAAGAAACATTATGTTTTTTCTTGAAATACTAGTGAGCATGCAATAGCAAAAGCATAGATTGATTAGCTCTGATTTATCATCTTGTAGGGAATTAAATTAGATGACATTCTAAGACTCCTTTTAGCTCCTTGAGATATTTTCATCCTTGCCTTAGGTTTTGTTTTTGATAGCAATATGTTATGGTGTTAGAGACTTTATGTTCCTAGATACTTTGACTTCTTAGTTGTCTCTCTGTTTAAGGACTTTTGGTGTGGTGGGCCGGGGGTGGGGAATAGGAAATTGTTAGAGTACATAGTCTTTCAGAATAAAACAAATATGTTTATAACTTACAGCTCTTACAGGTTGTAATCATGCAATATAAAAATGATTCATCGAAGGGCGCCTGGGTGGCTCAGTTGGTTAAGCAACTGCCTTCAGCTCAGGTCATGATCCTGGAGTCCCGGGATCGAGTCCCACATCGGGCTCCCTGCTCGGCAGGGAGTCTGCTTCTCCCTCTGACCCTCCTCCCTCTCATGCTCTCTGTCTCTCATTCTCTCTCAAATAAATAAATAAAATCTTTAAAAAAAAAAAAAAAAATGATTCATCGAGTAAATAATTTTTGAGTATCCTAAATGTCAGATACTAAGCTAAGAACTGAAGGAAGAAAGGCAGTCTAGGAATAGTTCTTGCTTTCAACATAGGTAGGAGAAACAAATAATTATTTATAAACAGTATTATAAAGGTATAGTAAAAATGATAGAGAAGATTGGGTTTAGTCTTTCGAAGTCAGGTTGTCAAGGATGGCTTCTCAGAATACTCAACATTAAAGCTGAACCTTAGTAGGATCAAATGGTAAGCATATGCCTTGGAAAAAGTATAGTCTAGCCCAGGAAAAGAGCACGAGCATAATCACAGAGGTGTGGAAAAAAAATAATGTATTTAAGCAACACAGAGTGCTCCAGTGAGGCTATTAGGTAGGGTGGGGTAGGATGTTCTGTGGGCCTTAAATACCATGGTAGAAATACAGATTTTATTATAGTCACAATTGAAGAATAGGGATTGAAGCTATCACTGGAATAGTGTCTTGAAAACTGAGACTTTTTATTACACAACTGCCCATATTTTGATATATTTTAGGGGCAGTGCGGATAGGAATCATTGATGGAGAGTGTGTTGTTAACCCAACACGGAAAGAAATGTCTTCTAGTACTTTAAATTTGGTGGTTGCTGGAGCACCTAAAAGTCAAATTGGTAAGTAGTTCAAGTAGAACATTTTTTCTGGATTTTACTTATAAGTTCTGGCTTCTTAAAAATGCATTTATATTCTTGCGTATGTGTGTCTTGTCACTTAGCCATAAAGATTTTTGTTCTGTTTTATTGCTGCCCTATTTTGGTGGTGCTCTTGCTTCATAACAAACAATACCTAAATTATAGAATGTGATAAAACTTTGGGACGTGTGGGTAGCTCAGTCGGTTAAGCATCTGCCTTCAGCTCAGGTCATGATATCAGGATCCTAGGATTGAGCCCTGCATCGGGCTCCTTGCTCAGTGGAGAACCTGCTTCTCCCTCTGCCTGCTGTCCCCCTGCTTGTGCGCTCTCTCTCTGACAAATAAATAAAATCTTAAAAAAAAAAAAGTGATATAACTTGTAATTGAAATATACAAAAATCTTTATTTACCAAAACGGTTCTGGTAATTATTTTTAGACTAATAAGCTAGTCTAAAAATCGAATTTCTAAATCTGGTAATAAATTGTTTTATTAGTTTAAATATGTTACTTTAGCTAATTCATCATTTAGAGCCTGTTTAATGTCCTTTGAGAAAAAGGTGACCTATTTTTGGTAGGTAGAAAACTAATAAAGAAGAAATGCACTGACCATAGGTCACCCTCACTCCTCGTAACAAAAATGTCATAATTGCATGAATGAAAATTGGCCCAGTTCTCTTAAAGGAGAATTGGCTTTGACAGTCAGAATGACCTGTGTTTGAAACCCAGCAGCTATCACACAGTTAACTGTGTAACCTTGGACAAATTAATTAAGGTCCCATAAGTTTATTCTACTGTGTGATATTTGATGTCTGGGACTTTTTGACATGGGATCTTCTGATGTGGGAATATTTTGATAAAATATAAATTATTAAGCTTTTAGTACTTTTGTGTACAATTAATGTGTGAAACACATTTCCAGCTTCTTTTGGAATATTGGTCAGTAATGGAAATAGAATAAGGTACTATATGGTAGATAAAACACATATGAGTTGTACGTTATCTACATATTAGTAGATTAGTTAGGGATTGTGTTGCTAAAGTAACAAGGGAGTCCAGGACAGTTATAGTGGCTCCATGATATCTTTTTTTTTTTTTTTTTGGTAAAGATATTATTAATTAGTACACAGGAGCGTGCATGGGTCAGTGGGGGGAGGGGCAGAGGAAATCTCAAGCAGATTCCATGTTGAGTATGGAGCCCGTCCCAGGGCTCCATCTCATGACCCTGAGATCATGACTTGAGCTAAAATCATGAGTTGCGCGCTTAACCAAATGAGCCATCTAGGCGCCCCTGGCTCCATGATGCCTTAAGAAATCTAGATCCCTTCCAGTTTTCTGCTCTGCTATCCTCAAGGTGTGGCCTTCATCTTTATGCTTATGAACTTGCTTTTGGAGCTCTGGCCAACTTACCTGATTTATAGGCAAGAGGAAGAAAAAGGAGGGGAATAACAAAAAGGTGTATGCCAGCTGAGTAAGTCACCCTCCCTTTCAAGGAGCTTTCTTAGAGCCCCCACATAGCAATTTTCACTTTCACTTATATCACACCAGGCAGAACTATAACACATGATTGCATTCTTGACTACAGGGGAAGCAAGGAAATGGATTGTTGGATTCTAGCTCCTTAAGGTGAGATTCTTACTGTGGGAAAATATCACAATGTGGAGAGAACATTCCAAAGATTTGGGGAAGCCATGAATAACAGATGACCCCTACATATTTGAGCATCCCAGAGCAGAGTATTGGTTTACTGTCTCAAGTTTACTTGGTCTGCATCTGAAATTTTTTTTTGCTTGAAGTTACAGTGTTCATTACTTTCACTTAGTAAATTGATTTGGCTACTTTATAGTTTTTTTGTGAAGATTAGAGTCAGGTTTTGTAAAGTGCCAAGCATAATACCTAGTATCTAGTAGGCATACTGTTAATACCTGCTGTTATCATTAAGACACAGAAATAAACTTGCTTCTGAATGGCCATAAGTATATAGCCTCTACCTGCCTTAGACTTTGAACCCCTCTAATTTTATGGAGATCTTGGAGGAATGAACCGAGGATCTTTGTTGCATCTGTGTCATGCTGTAAAAACCCCATAGGCAACTTCTAGCTTGCTCTTCTTACTTCTTGCTCTCTAGTTGGACAAATTAGACTCTAGAGACTGCATAAAGCATCAGAAGGTTGTTCTGAGTAACTAGGAGACTGAGAATGATTCAGAAGCAACCTGTAAGGAGACTGGTTTCAGAAATTACAGCCTCCATTTTAGGTCTTTTGCATCACTGTTTCCATGAAGATATTCAGCTACTTCTCTGCTTTCATAATAGTGCACCAAATATACATTTGACTTTATGTCCCTTGTCAAAGTTAATATTGGGCCCAAGTCCAATACCATCATCATGGAGCTTCTGGGATACAAAAATACAAAAAAGTAATTGCTGCCATTCCATTATTAAAATATTTAGTAATCCAAATTTTAAAGTATGACCTTAAAGGGCAAGAATAATTTCTTTGTGCTGTTGGCTGCTAGATGACTTCAGCAGCCATCGTTCTGCACATTCTGCTTGTTTTCAACTGGTACATTTAATATCATTCATCTTTCTATGTATGCTAGGATAGAATTTAGTTTATATCAGTAACAATTTTTAAGAAGAAATTTTTATCTAGAATTCATAGTTTTCAGCTAATCTCAAAAATCTTTAATCTTCGGGCACCTGGGTGGCTCAGTTGGTTAAGCGACTGCCTTTGGCTCAGGTCATGATCCCAGAGTCCCAGGATCGAGTCCCACATCGGGCTCCCTGCTCAGCGGGGAGCCTGCTTCTCCCTCTGACCCTCTCCCCTCTCATGCTGTCTCTCACACACTCTCTCTCTCTCTCAATAAGTAAATAAAACCTTTAAAAAAAAATCTTTAACCTTCAACTACTGAAAGGTTAAAAGAATTAATTTAGACAACCTTTTTTTGTGTAAATTTTTAGTCTACATGGCAGTGCTGTCCAGTAGAACTCTGCAATTAAGTAAATGTTTTATATCTGAATATGTGGCTACTGTGTACTTGAAATATGGCTAGAGTAGTTAAGGAACTGAATTTTTAATTTTACACCATTTTAATTAAATGCAAATAACCATATGGAGCTAGTAATTGCCAAATTGGACAGCACAAGTCTATAGACACAAAACCATAAGGAATTTTCTTATAAAGTATTTTTAAAAATGAATTGAAGTTTAATGAAAACAAAGTCTGAGGAATATTAATTTTCCTTACCATATTATTCCTTTCATATTCTCTTTTAAATCAACTTATTGAGGTATAATTTGCATATGTCAAATGCATTTTTAAAAATCTCCAGTTCAGTTTAATTCTGCAAAAACTGAGAGAGGATGTCATGGGAATACTGATGAGAATAATAATATAAGTACAATCTCAGTATCGTGTCAGAAAAGCTGCTTTATGCCTCAAGTGAAGTATTGAAACCTTACCTTGCCTTACCCTCCCCCATTTGTAATATAATCATTTTAATATTCCTCTGCATTTAGAACCACAACAGGCCATGTTATAATTTTTGCTTTTGCTTCAGCCATCAAACATAATTTAGAAAACTCAAGAGGAGAAGGAAAGTATATTGTATTTACCCACATTTTTGCTTAACAGTACTTTTCCTTCCTGATATTCCGTGGTTTCTTTTTTTATTGTTTCTGTTTAGAGAACTTCCTTTAGCCATTCTTTTAGAGTAGGTCTGCCAGGGACAAATTTTCTTAATTCTCCATCTAAGAGTCTCAGTTCATTCCTAAATATGCATTCCTTCTTTCCTTTATTCCTTAAATATTTTCACTGGGTATAGGATTTTGGGTTGACAGTTCTTTTCTTTCAGCACCTAAAAAATATTATGCCACTCCCTTCCGACCTGCATGGTTTCTAATGATAAATCTGTTATTTTAATTGCTTTACCCATATGGATGAGGTTGTGTTTTTCTCTGGCTGGTTTAAAGATTTTTTTTGTCTTTGGTTTTCAGAAGTTTAATTAGGATATGTATTTCTTTGGGTTACCCTATACAGGGTTTACTCAGCTTCTTGAATCTGTATGTTTAGGTCTCTGCCAAATTTGGGGAGTTTTCAGCTATTATTTTTTTAGTACTTTTCAGCCTGCCATCTTTATCCTCTCTTTCTGGAACTCAGATGGCACAAATGTTAGATCTTTTGTTTTAGTTTCACAGGTCGGCTTCAATTGGCTGTTGGAATTCCAACATACAATACAAAGCACATAAGGAGATTTTTTTCATTCTAGATTATACCTAGAAGCTTTAGAAGTGATGATTTAGATAATAATAAATCTTAATGACAACATGATGTGGTTAATATTAAATATGATAGTTACCTATGCATTACATGATCTTTGGCTGTACAAATTGAGAAGGGCCAGAAATGACATGAGTAGGCAGGAATCTAGCGGCCTGGCAGAAACAAAAGCCAAACCTGAATAGCAGATTTTACTGGATACCATGCTAGAAGTGCTACTTGGAGCTTCCCTGCTTTACACAGGAGTTTTACTATCACAAAACCATAAAAGATTTTGCAAAAGATTTCCCCCCACCTGTGCAAGCATTAGACAATGTGACAATGACAGAATTAAGTAGGAGGTCACATCAAATAATTGTTAAACAGAAAACATTTATTGGATTCCTATTATGCTGATATTTTTAAATTTCATTTTAAATACATATTAAAAATAAATGCAGCTGTATGCTTTAAAGGTGGAATTTTATGGTATTTGAATTATATCTCAAAACTTATTTAATAAGTATGCATAGTTTATTTTGTTTCATTTTTTAATGAGAAATCCCTTATTAAATTCAAGAAAATTGTAAACCTAATTTCAAATATGAAGGTTTCTTTATTCTTTACTGCTGTTTACATTTTGGAAGTATGTTGATTCTAAGGAAAGAAATTAAAAAGGTAGATTTACCATTAATAAGCAAAACTGATCTGTAGTTATTTATGTCGTGTCAAGGTGCTTAAAAATGCTATACTGGTAAAAGATTCAATGGCAATCTTTTTTTTTCCCCTCTTTAGTGATGATGGAAGCCTCTGCAGAGAACATTTTACAACAGGACTTTTGCCATGCTATTAAAGTGGGGGTAAAATATACCCAACAAATAATTCAGGGCATCCAGCAGTTGGTAAAAGAAATTGGTATTACCAAGAGGACACCTCAGAAGTTATTTACCCCTTCACCAGAGATTGTGGAACACACTCATAAGTAAGAATATCTGTACAAAAGAAAATTTGAAGTTGTTACCAGATTTAATTTCCTCTCAGAAAAAAACTTCCCATGGAAACATAGTCCATGCATTACTTCCTATATGGCACTCTTCTATTTTAAAAGTGAGGGCCATAAATACCAATCTAATGCTTTAAAAAGGATAAACCCAGTTCCCACTTCAAGGGCCTAAGTTTGAATCTCAAATGAAAGGGGGAGGGACTTTATTGGTTAAGATTTAGATAATCCGCATATCTCTCTGTGTCAAGGAAAAAGAACAAATCATAAGATATTTGAATATCTAAGGAAACTGTTGAGGTTCTTGAAAAGTAATCAAGTATAACCACCTCTACATGCCCAGTGCTTAAAATAGTGCCAGCACATAAGCACGCACTAAGTATGAATGAAATTACCAGAAAAGTATTTCATTTTATTTCAAATAAATTGAAAAAGTTAATATTTCCCTTAGTATCAGTCTTACAGCCATCAGTCAGAGACTAAAGAGATGTAAACTGTCCCCAACAAAACAGTTGCCTGCAATAACCGCCAAAGTGGATAGAATAGAAAAAAGCAAGAAGTTAAAAAAGAGTCGGGAGAGAAAGTTTGTGTGTAAGAAAGATCTAAGGTGAAATAAATTGAACAATTAAGAAGAGAGGGCAGGGCGCCTGGGTGGCTCAGTCATTAAGCGTCTGCCTTCGGCTCAGGTCATGATCCCAGGGTCCTGGGATCGAGCCCCGCATCGGGCTCCCTGCTCAGCGGGAAGCCTGCTTCTCCTTCTCCCACTCCCCCTGCTTGTGTTTCTGCTCACGCTCTCTCTCTCTGTCAAATAAATAAAATCTTAAAAAAAAGAGAGGGCATAGTACCATGTGTGAGGAATTTCCCTGATGGAGAGAAAGAAATTTGGTATACTGTATTATAAATAGTAAACAGATTAGCTGTGTTAAAGAACAATAAATACATTTTTAAAATTCTTTATGAAATGCTTATTATTAAATATTTTAGCTTACTATTAAATATTGCAATTTTGTTTATAATAGTTATACTATTAACAATAAGATTATTATGCTGACATTTATTTTGTGCTTAAAATAGACTCGCCATGGGAAGACTCTATGCAGTTTTTACTGATTATGAACATGATAAAGTAGGTATACCTGAATTTTGTCTTATATAATTGTTCTGGGAATTCTTTTTTGTCATAATTCACATAATCTTATGAATTTTTATTAAAAATCTAAACAGAAAGCTAAAGAGAAGCCTAGTTATTTGCTTCTCCATTCTCCTTTTGTTGATTAATGCAAGTTTTGGGGTAGTGTGTAAATATATTTGAATGAATTAAACAGGTAATATTTCTTATAAATAAGTATCTAGCTCTAATCTTTTAAAGAATACTACCAGTAGAGAAATCTGAGTACTATTACAATGTGTTATTTGTATAATAATGTAAAAATAGAAATGTTAAATATGGCCATGTATACTGAACCTCACCTCACCCCTCTTTTAGATTTCCAGAGATGAAGCTGTTAACAAGATAAGATTAGATATAGAGGAACAACTAAAAGGTAAACTTTGCTCTATTAATTTAAATAAATATTTAAAGGGAAAAATGGATTTTTTAAAATTTCAGTTGTAAGACCTCAGAGAATCAGTTATTTTCCTTGTTCCTTAGTTTTATCTTTGGTAAACTCACAATAATGATGCATCCCAAGGTTACTGTTAAATTAACTTCTGTGAGGGACGCCTGGGTGGCTCAGTCAGTTAAGCGTCTGCCTTCGGCTCAGGTCATGATCTCAGGGTCCTGGGATCGAGCCCTGAATCAGGCTCCCTGCTCAGCGGGGAGCCTGCTTCTCCCTCTCCCTCTGCCTGCTGCTCCCCCTGCTTGTGCTCTCTCTGTCAAATAAATAAAATCTTTAAAAAAAAAAAATTAACTTCTGTGAGGGGCACCTGTGTGGCTCAGTCGGTTAAGTATCCGACTTTTGATTTTAGCTCAAGTCATATCTCAGAATCATGAGGTAAAGCCCCACATGGGGCTCAGTGCCAAGTCCGCTTGCGATTCTCTCCCTCTGCCCCCCACCCCCTGCTCATACACATGCATGTTTGCTCTTTCTCTCTCTCTCTCTCTCTCTCTCAAATAAATAAATAAATAAAATCTTTAACTTCTGTGAATGTAGTCAGCACTGCACTTGAAATGTTGAATGTGAAATATTCCCAATCTTTTCTGGATCAAGTTCTTACACTCTATGATGGAAAACTTTGTATCATGTCATTTGAAAATCTGAAAAATAACTCTTTAAAATTCTTGAGTTCTTAATCTGTGAAACTGTAATACTGATAATATCTGGTTTATGGTGATTAAATAGGTAAGTCATCTGAATTTGTGCCTGCCACATACCAAGTATTCAAAAAATGTTAACTGATGCTGTTATTAATATGTGGAATTGTAAAATTTAGATTTTAGAGAATTTAGCTCTCTAGAAATCATATTTAATAAAACAAATGCTTAAGAGAACATTGCTTAAGACTTGGCATGAATCAGTTGATAAAGTAGCTTAACATTTAAAAACATAAGCCTAGGCAGGCAGACAGACCTGTATTCAGGTCACAGCTGTATCTGTCAACTGCCTGTGTGATCTCAGGCAATTTACTTTGTTAAGCCTGTATTTTCTTCTTTAGAATGGTGATAAGAATAGAATATACCTCATAAGTTGTTACAAAGATTAAAGGCACTTAAAAAAACATGTATAGTATATGGGTCCTGAAAGAATTTGATAAATGTTAACTAAAAAGGCAGCCAGTAGGGATTTGTAACGTATAAAGCAAATTATTTCTCTATTTGCAGACTAAGAGAAAAGTTCCTAAGGTAAAACATTGATGGTGATTACTCTTAATCTTAAAAGTGTCACTCAGACCTTTTCATAAAATGGCTGGATTTGTTAGTAACATAATACAATAGAAAGCTAATTACAAAGCATTGTTGTTCTGGTAAAAAACAAATTAAGTTCTCAATAACAATATGTTTGAGGTATAATACTTGTGTCTCTCCTACTTGAGAATATTTGATTTATCTACTTTGTTTGCTTGAGGACTAAATAGTTCAGTATCAACTCCCTTGGTTTACTCCCATAGTTAACTGATTTGATACAATGAATTGAAGAGAAATCTTATCTTCCAAAAAGAGAAAACTTTTGTTTTGGTTTGTCTTTCTTTCTATAGAAAAATTTCCAGAGGCTGATACATATGAAATAATAGAATCCTTCAATGTTGTTGCAAAGGAAGTTTTTAGAAGTATTATTTTGAATGAATACAAAAGGTAAATATACCCTTTCTTGATGGAATTGAAGTATGTGCCTCTGTAAGTTGCGTTGAAAGTGGCAACTTGCACAAAGCAAGGAACTGGTTTTTTCAAGTGAACATTAAAGAATTATGATATTTCATAAATGGGTTTTGAAGAGTGTGTGGATGTGTCTGTTTCTCTATGGGACTTATGTGTAGAGCAGTGCTTCACAACCCTGAATACACGTCAGAATTGCCTGTAGAACTTCTTTAACAGTACAAGTGTATGGGTCACAACCTGAGATTCTGATTCAGTGGGATTTAGGGTGGGGATCGGGTACCTGTATTATTTTTAAAGTTCTTAAAGCTCCACAGGTGATATGATACACAATTGGGATTGAGAACTTCCTGGTAGGAATAAGAGATAATAGGTGATATTTCTGATTTTGAACACTGCTTTACATACTTCTTTATTACTATAGGTGCGATGGTCGAGATTTGACTTCACTTAGGAATATAAATTGTGAGGTAGATATGTTTAAAACTCTTCATGGATCAGCATTATTTCAGAGGGGACAAACACAGGTAATATATGTAAAACGCTATAATTATTTGCTGATTCTGGGTTGCTTAATTAGACTAATAGAAGTATATTATGTAGAGACTATAGATTTTTATCATATGGAATTTGTTAATACCTGATTTTTTAAAAATATTTTTAACAGCTTTTTTGAGGTATAATTGCCATCCAAGAAACTGCACATATTTAAAGTGTATGTTTAATAGATTTTCACGTGTATACAACTGGGGTAATGAACTTATCGATCACCCCCAAAAGTTTCCACCTGCCTCTCTATAATCCCTTCTTCCTGCTTCCCTCCCATTCCTTAGGCAACTGTTGATCTGCTTTTGTCACTATAAATCGGTTTGCATTTTCTAGAATTACCTGGTATCTTTATCGTATTTTTCTTTTAATCTTGATGCACAAAATTTAGTGTATGGCATATTGTCTATTTTTGGTCTATTCAGGGCCCTCATTTGTTTTCTCTATTTAGCCTATACCTCAGTCCTATTCTTTTCCCTTACATTAGCACCTGTTCTCTTGTATTTAACATATATGTGTATCCATTGTTTTGTGTATGGTATTTGCTTTATACCTCCTCCTTTTTCTTATATTAATCACTACTTTAATTTTGCCAATCAAATCGGGACCAAGTGGTATTCCTTGCTTTCATTTGTATTTCCCTATGAGGCTGAGGATCTCTTTATATCATAGCCAGTCAACGTGGTCAGTGCATAAATCATACCCTGGGGGCCTGCACACCCTCCAGGGCTCTCTTGTCACATGGATAGTGTCCCTGAACTTGAGCAATATGGTGGCCCTGGTTCAGGTTTGCTCTTTTGTGAATTATCTGGTTGTATCCTTTTTTCTTCCTATTTTTAAATGTTTTTTTTATGTGTTTCAAACATTAATCCTTTTCAGTAACCAGAATTTGAGTATATTATCTCCCTCTTTATCACAAGCCTTTTAACTTTGCTTGTGGTAGCCTACTTTGTCTAGAGTGAACCTGAAATCTTTAGTTTTGATGTTGTTAATCCTTCCCTTTTTTATTTTGTGATTTGTGTTTTTAAAGTCTTATTTAAGAAATCTTTCCTTACCCCCAAAGTCACAAAATTAGGCATCTAGTTTTTCTATTAACTTTCTAGTTGTAGCTATTAGACCATTAATCTATCTTGGAGTTTACTCTTAGATATGGTGTGAGATGAAAACCTCCAGAGTGAGCCAATTTTACAACACATTTACTAATAATTCATTTTTTCCGTTGACTTATAATGTCAATTTATCTGTATTCAAAGTTTATAAACACATTTTTGAACTATATTCTCTTCCATCGTTCTGTGAATTTCCTGGGCCAGTGTAACACTGTTTTAGCTACTATGGTTTGCAGGTATGTTAATAGATGAGAAGCAAATCTTCCCTTTTTTATTCTCCCCTGCCCCTCAAAATTATCTTAGCTATTCTGGTACATTTGTTCCTTCATTTGAATTTTAGTATTATATTAAGTTCTGGGGGGAAAAAAAATCTTTCTTTAGATTGGTATTGCACTGAATTTATAAATTAACTTGAGAGAAATTTTATTTTTACAGTTTAAATCACAGTCTTTTCAATAAACAGTATCACTCTTGATGCAGGTTTTCTTTTATGCCTTTTAATAAATTTTTAAAAATAACTCCATTAAGATATCCTGCATACTTCTGTTAGCTATTCTGACAGTCTCAGCTTTTTTAAGAGTGTTTAGTTCATTAATGTTCAATTGAATTATTGATGTGATTGAATTTAGCCTGTCATTATTTGTTTTTGTTTGCCCCCTCTGTTTTTTTTCTATTTTGCCTTCTTTTTGGATTAACTGAATATTTTTTAAAATTCAATTTTAATGTCTCTTTGTTTTTTAGCTATACCTTTGCATTATTTTTTTAGTGGGTACTATAGAGAATACAGTATATATCCTTAACTTTTTGTACTGCTTCACACATTATGCTGTAGTTGTCTTATGAGTTACATCTACATATTATAAACTCCACAAGGCAGTGTTACAACTTGTATTTTAAATAATCATGTATTTTCAGAAGTTAAGAGGGAAAAGATAGTCTTTTTTATTGACCTATGTATTTATAATTTATGATGCTTTGTATTTCTTTCTGAAAATCCAAGTTTCCATCTAGTATTGTTTCCTTCAATCTGATAAGACTTTCTTTATTATTGTCCTGTGGGCCTTCTGACAACAAATTCTTGTATTTTATTTATCTGAAGATGTCTTTATTTTGCCTTTATGTACAAAGAATGTTTTTTGCAAGATTTAGATTCTGGGCTGATGCTTTTTTCTTTTAGCACTTAAAAGAATGTTCCACTCTTTTTTATTTTTTTTATTTTTTCTTTTTTTCCTTATAAAAAGGATGCATTCAAATCATTGCTCCCTGTTTTCTATTTATTGTCTTCATCTGGGTGCTTTCCAGATTTTCTTTCTGTTTGGGTTTTCAACAGTATAACTATGAAAAGTGTACTCTTCTTTATATTTATCATACTAAGAGTTTCCTGAGCTTGAACCTGTAAATTTGTGTCTTCCAACAAACTTTAGGGATTTCAGCTATAATTTCTTCAAATATTTTTTCTACCTTATTCTCTTATCTCTCCTTATGAGATTGTAAGTATATATGTTAATGCTTTGGAAATTGTCCCACAGGTCCCTGAAGATATGTTTTCCCTACCCCACCCCACACCCCTTCTTCTTTGTTCGTTAGATTTGGCAATTTCTGTTAAACCATCTCCATGTTCATTGACTCTTGTCATCTCCTTTCCATCATAAGATAATGTATCTTTAAGTTTTAGAATTTCCATTTGTTTTTCTTTATATCTTTGAGCATAATTATAAGAGCTATTGAAAATCCTTGTCTGTTAATCCAACATCTGAATTAGCTTGGGGCAATCTACTCATTATTTTTTTTCTTGAGAATGGGTACCATTTCCTATTTTTCTGTAGCGTGTATCTTGGATTTTGTGAATGATGCATTGTTGAGTTTGGATTACATTATGTTCCTCCAAAGAAGATTGGATTTTTTTTAAGTAGGCAGTTTTATTGGCTGGACCTTTACTTATTTATTTTTTTAAATTTTATTTAAATTCAATTAATTAGCATATTCTATATTATTCTGTATGTTCAGTGATACATAGTTGCATATAACACCCAATGCTCATTACATCATGTGCCCTCCTTAATGCCCATCACCCACTTACCCCTCCCCCCCACCCACTCCCCCCATCCAGCAACCCTCAGTTTGTTTCCTATAGTTAAGAGTCTCTTATGGTTTGTCTCCCTCTCTGATCCCATCTTATTTTATTTTTCCCTCCCTGGCTGGACCTTTATTGGGGCTTCCTTTATAGCCAGGTTTTACAAACATACTTTCCTCTTCCTGTCCTCCCTCAGTACTTCTGATACAGTGCTTTACATATGTAGTCTATGATGTTAGACCTTTGGATTATTGAGATTTGCACATAACTCTCATATTTATAGAATGAATAAATGTTTACTGTATTAAGTAGCATGGCAAGGTTTGTATAGAATTTACTTATCCCATTTCTTTAATAGCTAACTGGGTTTTTAAAATAGTTTTAGTTTTCCTCTTCATTGTTAGTAAATTAAAGTCTGACAGGTTTTTTCTTATTATTGTAGGTGCTTTGTACTGTTACATTTGATTCATTAGAATCCAGTATGAAGTCAGACCGAATTATAACAGCCATAAAGTAAGTTACGTTTTTCGGTAAGTTTTAAAGTATGTTAGTATGTCCTAAAACATATGTTTGCTATGTTTTAAAGTAAGTTATGATATTCCAGTATATAATTGAAGCTCATATAGTATATTATTATTTATTACTACTTTTTTTAAACCAATTATCTCTGTACTTTATTTTTCTGTTTACATAATAGTGATTTTTAAGGTGTTTTTAACATGGGTACATTCAGTTTAGTCTCTGTCTCTAGAACCATTCCTCAGGACAGATATGGGTAGCTTTTTCTGTTATAAACAAGAGAGCAAATACATAAGCAAGAGTCTCAGTTGCTAAAAAGAATCTGGAGGCTGTTAATAAGTAAAAAAAGCCTTACTTAAACCCAAGCCACATTGAAATTTATGTTCAGAAATACTTGGCTCTCCTCCTCTGTTCCTAAAGAGTCAGCAGTAAAATCTTGTTCATCGATTTCAGATGATGAGAATCTATGTTACAGTCCTCACCAGCACTACTGCATCAGCCACAGTTCTTTTCTTTGCTCAGTGCCTACCAGGGTTGCTTCCCTTTCTCTTGGTAAGGGTCTCAGAAGACCATAAGACTCTGCCTCCCTCTTCCTACTGCTCAACTGATGAGGATAACCCCCAGTATCTTCAGGATAGCATCACTAATTGTTTTTCACATATCTGATAAAATTGACAATGCAGCTATGTGTATAGGCGAGATTGTTATTGTAATAATCCTTTTGAGGGGAGCTCTTAGACTTTGTATTTTAAATTCCCATCTGAGCCCAAACTTGGTTGCCCTGCCCTTCTTCACTTTGACTCCTTTCTCTTCTAAAAGGCAACAAACACAGCTTCATAAGAAAGAGCACTGGCCTTGGCCAGGGTACCTCTTTATGTTCTAATCTTAGGTCTGTAACCTACGTAAATGAGAGGGCACATATCAGTCAGCCATGCTGGCCTTTGGTTTCATCTTGTAAAATGCAGGCACTGCACTAATGATCCATTTCCTCCTCTCTAATCACCCAAATCTGTTATTCCTTTAGTCTTCTGTAGTCAGGTTTTTAGATTTCTCTTCCCAACACTGTGGTTTATGGTTATGCAGATTCAGCCCTACCTCAGAACTTTTTCAAGCCTCTGTACAGAAAGGTGCCTTTTGTAATTACACCCACCCAACAGGGACACTATTTTTGCTAAGACCCTGTATGTGCCAGTCTTTTCCTCAGTTAAAGATAAGTCTGGTTTCCTGCTTCCAGGAATTGTATTTCTTCTCATTCTTATTTTCCCCATTGTTCTAGATACAGTCATAACATTTCTCATTTCAAACCCTGAAAAAAATCTTTGCCTGTCTGATCTCCTGGTTGCTCTCCCCTATATCATTTCAGTTACTGATCTTCATTTCACATACTAATGGGAGAAAGATCATAATTCTGAGATTTAACTAATATGTTTATAACATTTAAGAGTCTCTCAGTAGTTACTAATGCTTAAAAATAACTGTCTACTGTCTTAGTATACAAATAGAATATTTAAGTATTTCGGGGCGCCTGGGTGGCTCAGTTGTTAAGCGTCTGCCTTGCGCTCAGGTCGTGATCCCAGAGTCCCGGGATCGAGCCCCGCATTGGGCGCCCTGCTCGGCGGGGGGCCCGCTTCTCCCTCTCCCACTCTCCATGCTTGTGTTCCCTCTCTCACTGTGTCTCTCTCTGTCAAATAAATAAATAAAATCTTTAAAAATAAAAAAAGAATATTTAAGTATTTCTATTTGAAGCAAAATCGTTCTCCTAAATCTCTGTAAAATTCATTCATAAAACCCCAGAAAAAAATACTGTCTCTGACATTCATCCTTCTAATTCTTCTGGTTTTCAATTTCAGACCAACTCTCTTTAATATGTAATTATTTTTTTAAATCCCCTTAAATCTTTTTTAGTTCCTTATTGAACTTATTTTTTTGTATCTATATGATGTTTTTAATATTATGCTTTTTGTTTATAGTGGAATAAAAGATAAAAATTTCATGCTGCATTATGAGGTAAGGTAAATTTTATCCCCAATATTTTATGAAAAATTTTCAGGATATAGCAAAGTTGAAAGAACTTTAGAGTGAATATCCATATGCCCAGTGCCTAGGTTCTACTATTAACATTTTACTATGCTGGTTTTATATATCTGTTAAGGTGGATTTGGGCATGTTCTTTTATTGCATGCAGAAGGGAATTTAGAGAAATGTCATAGTTTTCAATCACTAATTCATGTTCTGAATCATACATAAAAGTTAAAGTATAGTAGACAATTTTATTTTAGTCAAGAAAAAGTTGTACCCATTCACTGGTATCAAACAAAAGTGGGGCTTTTCAAATACCTCAAATGACAAATCACCTCCTCCCTTTAGTTCATTTAAATGTTCATATTTTTACTCAGTTGATTAGTAGTAAAAAAAACTCTGTGGTATTTAATATTAAATTACTTTATGTGAAACTATTGAGTTGGTGATTGACCTCATTTACAACTAAGTCCTAAGGCACTAGACACGACATATAGCACTTTAATTTTAGTATTTGGAGCATATATGCCAGGAGGCTAGTGAAAAGTAGCAAGTCACTTCACTTTTGAGTGACCATTGTTGGCTGCCCAGAATCCCAACATCTCAATTTTGTTGAGCATGCTATAATTAATAGAGAATATACAGAAACCTGGAGATTTTCACAGATTTTGAGTCCCTTATAAATATCCTGTTCTGCATATACTCAGATGCTGCAGAAGCCAGAAAGGAATTATAAATGAGTAAAGCATATCCTTTGTCATGAGCTGCACAGCACATGGATGGCAGTCTTTAAAAAAGGCAGCTGTGGGGGCGCCTGGGTGGCTTAGTTGGTGTCTGCATTCAGCTCAGGTCATGATCCCGGGGTCCTGGGATCGAACCCCGCATTGGGCGCCTTGCTCAGTGGGGAGCCTGCTTCTCCCTCTCCCTCTGCCTGCCACTCCCCCTGCTTGTGCTTGTTTTCTTTCTCTCTGTGTCATATAAATAAATAAGATCTTTTTTTAAAAAATTAATAAAAAGGGCAGCTGTGAAAAATGTACCTGTAGCTGATTACTGGCAACAGAAGTAAAGGAAGGGGGCAGTAAAAGGATATGGGCTGTTATTGCTACATCATTTCATTTTTAAAAAACTTTTTATTGTAAAATAAAAATAAAACACAGATACTGAAAATGTTATAAACCAAAGGATGGCATAATGAGTTTTTATAAGGCAGAGACCCTTATAACCACCACCAAAATCAGAGAATAGAAATGTTCCCAGTCACCCCTAAAACCCCTCCAAGCTTTTCATCCCAGGCTCAACACCCTTCTTTCCCTGAAAGTAACTACTCTCCTAAATTTTATAGTAATTACTTCCTTGCATTTCTAGTGTACATTCCCTAGACACTGTAATCTTGTCCATTTTTTTAAAATTTGATATTTCTGTCTCTTTTAATCTATAGGTCTCCTCCAATACGTTCTTTTCTTTTCAGTCTGTCTGTTGAAGTCCCAGAGCCATTTGACCTGCAGTCTGGGTGTTGTTGAGTACACACTCATGGTGCAATCCAACAAATTTCTCTTTCTATCTCCTAAAAATTGACTGCAATCCTGAAAATTGACTGCTAGATCCAGAGGCTTGAAGATTCATTTACCATTACTCCTTTTTAAAAATATTTTGTTAGAGAAACTGGAATTCCAAATTTTACGGGACATTTCCCAATATTTTAAATGATTGAACTAAGTCATATTCCTTTGAGACACTGTACTGGTCAAATAGTTTGCAACCTCTGACTAAAAGAAAACCCTTACTGGAAAAGATCTGTTTCCTCAATGTGCATTTTTAAATTTGTATATATTTTTCTTATTGTAAATATATAATATTTCATCATTGTTAATAATTTAAACATTATAGAAATTTATGTTGTGAATCCCCATAACCATCCACTTCCCACTCTGGTTCAAATACACATTAGAAATAGTTACTTTTAGTAATTTGATGTATAGTTCAGCTATACAGACATTTTCTATGTATATAAATGAACTTTAAAAAAAATGGGATTCTACTGTTTTGTAACTTCTTTTATCATTTTGGTACTATATCTTAGATCTTTTCATGTCAGCTGTTTATGTATCTGTTTTTGTTTGTTTTTAAGTTTCCTCCTTATGCCACTAATGAAATTGGCAAAGTCACTGGTGTGAACAGAAGAGAACTTGGGCATGGTGAGTTCTATATACTATATACTCTATATCTATAAACTTTCTCGTATTCTTATGGGGACTTAGTACATTTATGCTTATTATTTTCTATTCTAATTTAGGTGCTCTTGCTGAGAGAGCTTTGTATCCTGTTATCCCCAAGGATTTTCCTTTCACAATAAGAGTAACATCTGAAGTCCTAGAGTCAAATGGTAGGATATTAAAATAAATTTTTCCTCTAGTCAAAAGATCAGAATTCCGTTATATTCTTAACTTTCCATAACTAATGTTACATTATGCTTATTACCACAGTGCCCAAGTCCATGACAAAAGAAAAATGTGTTTAGTTAATCATATACTATCTAAATCTCTGTTTGTAGCTAATGAGATATTTTGAAAGCAATATAAAACAAATATTTCTCTTTATGTATCTTTTATAACAGATCCAATTGGGGTTATTTGTTTATTTTTAGAAACCATAGAGCAAGGCCAGCTTCAAGAGAGAAAGAGCCAAAAGAGAGTGACACATTAGGCAGGGGACACCTATCAGGTATCACAGATATAAGTAGACAGCACAGAGAGAGAGGCTGGACTAAAAGATCAAATTTAGGGACACCTATGTGGCTCAGTCAGTTAAGCATCTGTCTTCGGCTCAAGTCATGATCCCAGGGTCCTGAGATCGTGTCCCGCATTGGGCTCCTTGCTCAGTGGGGAGCCTGCTTCTCCCTCTGCCTGCCACGCCCCCTGCTTGTGCTCTCTCTCTCTCTCTCTCTCTCTCAAATAAAATCTTTTAAAAATATATTTTAAAAGATCAAATATAAATTAAAATTAAGTATCTAGGTCAGGGCAAGGTATGGCCATTAGAGACAGAAAGGTCACAGAGATGGTCACAGATACTTAAAAACAACAACAACAAAAATCCTCTGAATTTAAACTAGAGACTTTCTGTTCTCTATAGGGTGTGACTAGGCTATAACTTAGGGTCCAGTGAGAGAGCCAGAGCCTGTATCTTTAACTACCTTCTGATTAAGCAACAAAAGAGGCATGGTGGTTTTTCTGGGAGGTTTCTTAGAATCTATAGCACTGCTGTCCAATAGAACTTTATGTGATGATGGAAGTTATCTCTGTGCTATGCAATTTTTGAGGGACTGAATTTATTTCAATTAATTTAAATTTAGTAGCTACATGTACCTAATGACTATCATACTGGACTGTGTAGTCCTATAGTTTCTGGTTTAACAGAGCTTGCCTTAATTGCTTTTAAAAAGAAGAATACTGAATATTTATAAGGAAATAACCAATAGTAATAGTTTTCTACATTTTAAAAAATCAGTATATTAAAAAGCAAGTATTTTTTGTTTCTATAGGATCATCTTCAATGGCATCTGCATGTGGTGGAAGTTTAGCATTAATGGACGCAGGTAAAGTTATGTGTCAAAACTACTAATGCTTTATCTGTATTTGATTAGTATAAAATACAAGATCTCTTTAAAATTGGATTTTGGTAAGACCTGAGAAGTCAGATTACAGATTACCAAACCAGGCCAGAGCAAGATAGTTACAAAGTACAGCTTCAACTATACAGATAATTACTAGAATTCTTATCTTTGGCAAAAGGGAGAACACTAAAATTATTTACTTACCTTGGTAATCAGTGAGCTTTCTCACCTTCTAAAAGGTAAAGAGCTCTGCAGTTGATTCCATTCACCAACAAAGTTTGGACCAGCAAGAGTAAGTATTTAGGACCTGTAAAGGAAAGTAACCATGTAATCTTCCAGTCAATTTGCAAGGCATGAGAAGAACAATACCACCCACAGAAGGATACACAGAATTTTAGGAAGAAAGACTGTAAGAGGTTCAGTATAATATCTCAGTTTGAAACACCAAAAGGGAACACCAACGATGCTGTTCAAGAAGAAAGAGAAAAGGAACCTAAAGATACTCAAGAGGCTACAAGGAGCTCCCTCTAAGTTCACACATTTATAGTACAGAAAAACAGAAAGATAGGATACTATAACCAAGGATGAGATAAAAGAATCATGGGAATATATAATAACACTGTCTAGAAAGATGAAAACTTAAGCCAAAGCAAAAAAAACCCTAAAGGTACTTTTCTAGTTGTGTTCAGTGCCAGAAAAACAAGCTGATATTTAAGGTTGCTGGTAAAATACTTTTCTGTTTTCACCTTCATGCATTGATTCAACCAATCTTTACTAGATGCCACCCCTCTTCCAAGCATTGACCTAAGCCCTTGGGACACAGTGATGAACGAAACAAAGTCCCTGTCCTGGTGGAGCTTGCATTCAATCAGTCTTACATTTTCATATTGGAAAACACAACATATTCTCAAAAAGGTGAACTGAAAGATAAAGTAAAAAGAGATCATAAGAGAGTCTTTAACTGCTTTAAATGAATTCAGATCTTTTGGTCTAGACAAAAACCCAACCTAAGTAAAGATGAGAACTTCAGGATGAGATAACTGACCAATGTTGGCAGTATTTGAAAAATCAGAAACTAGTATACTAAGGACACAAAAAGTTCTTAATTTTGAAAGAAAGTAAGGTATTTTCTGTAAAGCATAACCTAGTGAACTTGACAGTGACCCTTGATAAAACTCTTACATAGATAATATTAAAAAAAAAGGTTTATAAGTATTTTTAGGAAGGAGGGGGCTGTGAAGAGAAGGGAGCAGAAGGGACTCATTTGAAATAAATCCTGTCGTAAAATAATGTCCCACTTTGGAAAACATTACCAGATTTGGAGCTGGGAGGGGGGTTGCTGCCTATGCCATATATCTAGAGTCAGCTTGGCAGCTCATGATTTTTCTGTAAATGATACAGAAATTGAGATGGATGATAGATGCACCTTCATAACTGGTTGAAGCATGAGTAGAGGAAACAAGCGAATCTGATCAGTAGGATGGTTTGGTCGAGTGGAATGCCTGAGGATGTTTCCTTCTAAATCCTGTCAATGGTTTTATTATTGAATTGACTTAGAACACTGGCCTGCTGATAAAAAGGATACTGCTAAAAAAGAATGGGTGACGTATGTTAAATGACAATTTTGATCTCTAAAAAAATGTCAACAAGATAAAAAATAAGAAGCCAAATAGAAAAAAATTGAATTTGACAAGAATGAATGTCAAGTCCTGTGGGAAAAGCCAACAAAGGTGTGCAGTTCAACTCAAACACATGAGTGCTTATCATTCCTCACATCAGGCACTGTCTTGCTTCAGGGATACAAATGGTACCCATTTTCTAAAAAGTTTACAGGTGCAAAAAACATACTAATAGATCAAGAAGATAAATTCAGATAGGTAACATAAATATGTACAATATGGATGAAGAATTAGGTTGAAGGCAATTAGCTCCATAGAGACAGCTACATTTCATCTGGTTCTAAAGGTTGAGTAGTTGATCTGTCATTAGGAGCAGGGCCCATATTTCATGTGAAAGGAACAACATGGGCAAAGTTATGAAGCAGTATGGTGTGTTTCTGAAATGTATTTGAAAAAACTAAGTAATAAACTGGGACCAGATTTTAAAGGTCATTGTTATGTTAAGGATTTTGAACTTAAAGCTAATATTTCACAACTCAGTATTCTATGATTAGTGTTCCTGCTGGATGTTGATTATTGTATACCATGAGAAAAAAATCATTCTGTTCTATAGTACATTTGAGCAGGATTAAGCAGGTTTATTTAATAGGAGTTAAATAAACTTTAATATGCTAATGTGAATTCTGAATCTCTAGGAACAGGATATGCACTATTTCCCAAATGATTTTGACCAAAGAACATGTATAAAATTTCCTGATAGCCTGGGGCGCCTGGGTGGCTCAGTCGTTAAGCATCTGCCTTCGGCTCAGGTCATGGTCCCAGGGTCCTGGGATCGAGCCCCACATCAGGCTCCCTGCTCGGCGGGGAGCCTGCTTCTCCCTTTCTCCCTCTGCTTGTGTTCCCTCTCTCACTGTGTCTCTCTCTGTCAAATAAATAAAATCTTTAAAAATAAATAAATAAATAAAATTTCCTGAAAGCAGATAATGGGGAACTCAGGAGAATTTTATGTAGGGGAATAGTGTGATTTGAATCTGATTTTTCTTTTTGGTAATTTTTTCAGCTTAGGTGATAGACCTAGAGGATGAAGTGGGAGAGAATGGAAACTGAGGGGAGAGACTAAAATTGGGGAAACCAGACAGGGAGAATGTTGTCAGAGCAAGAAATAATGCGGACTTGGACTAAAGGAGTAGCAATGGATGTTTCAGTATTTAGGGGAAAGGACAGCATTATAAAAAAATTTAAAGGACAAACTATCAGATCTTTGTAATTTCATATAGGAAATGAGGAAAGAAGTGTTGATTCTGGCATGAGTGTCTTAGTTGCATTCAACCAAGATAAGAAAGGCAAGACAAAAAGGACTTATTGGGTGTGATTACATTTTGAATATATGTACATACATATAAGGTGCTTTGGGGACATTTAACTGGAAATGTCCAATAGGCAAATTGGCTATACAGATCTAGGGCTTATTAGAAAAGAGAAACAGGCAGGAGAGAGAGGTTTTTAGGTCATCATCATTATAGGTTATGGTTAAAAACCATGAGCATAAGTGAGATTGCTTAGAGAATATGAAATGAGATCCTCGCCACACTCCTTTGTAACAGATAAGTTCAAGTGATAAAACCTTAAATGTTTTGTAAAAAATTGAAACATGGAAGATTTTATCAAAATATTAGGAAAAACCTTTCTTTTTTTTTTTTTTTAAAATCCAGGAACAACAAGATTTCATATATCTTTAAAAATTCTGTACAGGAAAGTAAATCACAATAAACAAAGTCAACTGACTAGGAAATAATATATTTTCTTTAATATTCTATATTTGTATTTAACAAAGATGTACTGTCCATATTGAAAGAGCTTTTATAAATCATTAAGAAAAAGACTAGCAAACAAGTAGGGAAATGGTTGAAGGCCATGAACAGGCAATTCACAGAAAAAGAAATATAAGGGGTGCCTGGGTAGCTCAGGTGGTTAAGTGTCCAACTCTTGATCTCAGCTTGGGTCTTAATCTCAGGGTTGTGAGTTCAAGCCCTGCATTGGGCTCCACACTGGGCATGGAGCCTAAATAAATAAATAAATAAAATAAACAGTATGTAAACATTTTAAAAAAGTTTAATCTCACTTATAAAAAATCAAATTAAAAACAATAAGCTACCATTTTTACCCTTTATGAACAAAGGTCAAAAGGTTTGACAGGAATTAACAAGAAAGTAGAACAGGAGGCACCCTCAAATACTGCTGGTAAAAATATAAAATGCTACACTCTGGAAGGCAGTTTGACAGATTTATAATAAATGTAAACCCACACACCCTTTTACTCAGTAATCCCACTTCTGTTATGTGACTTATAAATAAATCCATTCAGGGAGTACTAAGCAGCCATTCAAAAGAATAAGGTGGGAACTTTGTGTGGCATTATGTGTCAATATCCAAGGTATGTTATTAAGTGAAAAAACGCAAGGTGCAGAATAGTGAGTGCATTCACTATGCTTCCATAAGTAAAGAAAATAAAAGCTTACACTTCGATTCATATTTGGGCACAAATTTTCTGGGAGGATACACACACAAACCTACTGATGGTTTTCATGGGAAGGTGAGCTGAGGGGTTTAGGCTGGAAGGATTTACCAATAACATGGTTACTTTTCCAAAAAAAGAAGATAAATATACCAAAAGTAAAAAGACAAATGGATTCCATTAAGAGTTAAGTTTGCTATTTTTATAGAAGTTTTTGTGAGAACAGTGATTACCTGTTTAGAATTGTTTTAAGGGGCTTTTATCATGTGCTTAAGAAGAAATGAGGTAGATAGAAGACCTTTCCAGCTTAGTTCTGATGATGTCAAATTTAAAACACCACTTAAAATAAATATCAACAGAATGATAAATATGTGTGTTAGGCTGATGTACACATTACATACAAGCTCTTTTTCTCAATTACAGGTGTTCCAATTTCATCTGCTGTCGCAGGTGTGGCAATTGGATTGGTCACCAAAAACAGTCCTGACAAGGGTGAAATAGAAGATTATCGTTTGCTGACAGATATTCTGGTAAGTATATCCATGTTTTCAAATATTCAGTGGTGAAGATGATGATGCACATTTTATAAGTATTGGATGCTTAGAAGAATAACATTTGAGAAACGGTGGTCCTTGTTCTTACTTTCCTCCTCTGCATACTAGCCCTGGATTTTATAGGATGTGAGTTAAAATATATATATGACGGTATAAATATCCATAACGGCTTACTTCAGGGTGATCATAAATGAATCCCTGTGCATTTTGGGGGGGGCAACATGATCTTAAAGTGATTTTATGATGAAACACTTCTAACTTAAAAAGCCACAAATTAGAAGCAGTAGTTAATGTAGAAGATACTTTTTTGTATTTAGTCTTAGAGAACATGGTTTACTTCTACAGCTGTTTTTTAAAATTCCTCTATAGTGACTGGGTGAATTTTTTATTTAAAACTATATCATTTCTGGGGCGCCTGGGTGGCTCAGTCGTTAAGCGTCTGCCTTCAACTCAGGTCATGATCCCAGGGTCCTGGGATCGAACCCCGCATTGGGCTCCCTGCTTGGCGGGAAGCCTGCTTCTCCCTCTCCCACTCCCCCGCTTGTGTTCCTGCCCTTGCTATCTCTCTCTTCCTGTCAAATAAATAAATAAAATCTTTAAAAAAAAAAAACTATATCATTTCTTAAATTCCTTCAGGGAATTGAAGATTACAATGGTGACATGGATTTCAAAATAGCCGGCACCAATAAGGGAATAACTGCATTACAGGTATTTTAAAACCTATTTTGTTTCACTTTTATAATATTTAAATAATGAATCAATATTTATATAATTTTTTGACTTTTCCACATTAGGCTGATATTAAATTACCTGGAATACCAATAAAAATTGTAATGGAGGCCATTCAACAAGCCTCAGGTAAGTTAAGCCAGTGTGCCTGATTCTCTTTCCATCATTGTTCATTTGTTCATGGCAACTATAATTCCCATTAGGCATATTAAAAATGGGCTTATTATAAAATACTGCTTTAGAAAATGAAATTTCATGTAAAAACCTTTATGAGAGACCAGAGAAAATTCAATTTTTACAAGTTAAGTGACTAAGATAAGATTTATGGAGAAAGGGGACTATAAGTAGAATTGTAAAGGTAATTAGGATATGAAGAGCTTTGATTACTAAGTTAAAGAATTTGGATTTTACTCTATAAAAACTAAGAATACTGCTCTATCTTATCACATTTATTTTATATACAGTTGACCTTTGAACAATGTGTGTTCAAACTGCATGGGTCCACTTATACATAGATTGTTTTTATTAAAGAGTTGGCAACAAAAGCATTTATTTACAACAACAAGTCATTTATTTACTACTGCCCATCCCACCAGACCAACTAAAGGCAGCTGGCACAAAGGTCATGCCCGCTGCACTGAGTATCCTAAGAGGCCTGCTGAGGCAATTAGCAGCCCCTGGGGGTTGGGAGGGGGGGGGCCATGACTGGGCAGGGCTGCAGATCGCCCAGTGTACTGAGAAGGTGGTCCCATCGAGCATCCAGGGCTGGCCAGCAGAAGACTGGGCTGAAGTGGAAAAACAAGCCCAGAGGGCAGGGACAGCACTGCATAGGACGTCCCTGCACTAAGTCCTCTGTGCCTGTGGGATTAGGAGGGGACTCACTCCCCACCAGGGCACCTTGGCCTCGAGGCCTCCTGGAGACCAGCATACTCACATGCGGCCACAGGTGCCAGTGTATGGCCATGGGCCAGTGGTGCATGTCCAGGCAGATGAGGCAGCTATACTATGCCTCCACGCAACTGTTGCAGCCTGCAGGCCACCCAGGGGTTGCCACTGCTGAGCCTAAGCCACCAGGCTATGGAACTTTGCCATCCCAAGGCCAGCCCCCTATCCCATGCCTATGCAGAAATGTTTTTCAATAAATATACATACAGTACTGTAAATACATCTTCTGTTCCTTATGGTTTTCTTAACATTTTCTTTTCTCTAGTTTACTTTATTGTAAGAATACAGAGTATAATAGATACAACAAACAAAATGTGTTACTTAACTGTTTTTTTCCATGGGTAAGGCTTCCAGTCAATAAGTAGGCTGTTAGTAGTTAAGTTTTGGGGAATCAAAAGTTTTACACGAATTTTTGATGCAGGGGTAGACATCCCTAATCTCTAGTTGTTCAAGGGTCAACTGTAGTTATAACTTTTATGTTTTTATCTCTTATAGTGGCAAAGAAGGAGATACTACAGATTATGAACAAAACCATTTCAAAACCTCGAGCATCTAGAAAAGAAAATGGACCTGTTGTAGGTAATGGACTAAAGTTATTATTTATTCTGTGATAAGGTAAACATTAATATATGAAAGTATATTATTATATTTAAATTTCCTTTAACTTCATACACAAAACGAAAATATTTTACTACACTTGATCTTAGCCAAAAGGCCGAGAAGCGATACAAAACGAAAATATTTTAACTATTTCTATAGTTAAAATATTTTAAATTTGGGGAGATATTTTTAGGCATGAGTACTTTCAGAAACTTCAGTCAAGTAACTATTTTTCTATTTCCCATGAAATATTTTTACATGTGTCTATGCCAAAAAAAATCTTGACTGATCAAGATATGTTTTAGGTTCATATATGTATTTGAATTATTTACAAGTTTGTCTGTACTGCATTTCAGAAACTATTCAGGTTCCATTATCAAAACGGGCAAAATTTGTTGGACCGGGTGGATATCATTTAAAAAAGCTTCAGGCTGAAACAGGTAAGAGTTGTATAAAGTTTGGGGGTTTTATTTTTTTTAGAGAGGGAGGGGGAAAGGCGGAGAGGGGAGAGAGAATCTTAAACAGCCTCCATGTCCAGCATGGACCCCAACTCGAGGGCTCGATCTCACAACCCTGAGATCATGACCTGAGCCGAAATCAATAGTCAGACACTTAACCAACTGAGCCACCCAAGCACCCCAAGTTTGAGGGTTTTAATGGTAGGCTACATAAGTTGCCATTTCATCTCTATTGTGTTCAAAAAATATGTTTGAGATATGCAAGAACAAGAGAAAAGAATATAACACTGACATGTCTTTACTGTAAGTTTTCTGTATGCCTCTTAATAAATCAACATTCATTCTTAACCTAGGATGACCTAGAATTCATCAATTCATCAAATGGTTTGTGACATTTTAAAATTGAACATTTAGAAAAATGTTTAGTTTTTCACTTTAGAGGACTTTGCTGTCATTTTCTATTCTGCTGTTTTTCACTTAGTCTTATTTAGACTCTTTTATTTAAAGAGTGTAGAAATAGTATGCAATCTTTGAGTTACCTGGTACTTACCAGCTTTGAGGTTATTGAAGGAAGGTGAGAAGCAGAGTTGTCTTAGCCAGCTCTTTAGATTGAGAAACTGACATGATTTCATCCATCTGTTCACCACTCTAGAGTAAGAAAGAAAAAAAGGTGAGGAAAAGGTTCCAGTATAGTTTCTACTTACAATTAAGAGAGCAAAACCAAACGCTGCAAAATTAGGACTTAAATATGCGTTCTCCTACCAAACTGTGAGCTCCAAGAACACAGAGACAGTGACTCACTGTTGTTTCCCCAGGGCCTAGTACAATGTCAGATACATAGCAGGTGTGCAATGTGTATTTCTTGGTGAGTGAATCCCTTCATTCCTAAAGCAATGAATAAATATAACACAACCCTGCCCAGCTACTTACAGGTCAGTCCCCTGCTCTCACATCTACTTTCTGAAACTAGACTCTGCTAGAGTGAGCAAGTTAACTTTAATATGTTAAATTATCTTTTTAAAAGGAGTAACTGTTAGTCAGGTGGATGAAGAAACATTTTCTGTATTTGCACCAACACCAAGTGCTATGCATGAAGCAAGAGACTTCATTACTGAAATCTGTAAAGATGATGTAAGTATAGATCTTATAATACTTTTTTCTACATTTTGTTGCTGTTTATTCATCTTATGGCTTATTTTGCACTTACAGCAAGAGCAGCAACTAGAATTTGGAGCAGTGTATACCGCCACAATAACTGAAATCAGGTAATATCAACTAATATGCCATGCTGTTTTTTGTAAGATTTATATTACAAGCACATGTTAACTTCACATTTGCATTATGTACTTTGAAAGTGTAAGGTATTTAGATTTTATGTCAATTACCTACCATAGAATCATTAATTATTTTTCAGGTATAATTTATTTTCTATACCAGTTTGTTGATTTTCAATAACATGATTCTGTGATTATATTAATAGATTCATCTAAATAAATGTTTTCTTGAACCAAATTTCCCACCATTTAAATTTTCCCAATAAACAGTAAAACAGGCCGAAAATAGACCTAGCAATATTTCCTTTTTCTTTCTTTTTCTGATAGTTTCTTGTTGGTTTGTTTTAAAGATAGTACTACTTAATGCCTAAGGAGCACATTTTTTTTATTTTATTATGTTATGTTAATCACTATACATTACATCATTAGTTTTTGATGTTCCATGATTCATTGTTTGTGTATAACACCCAGTGCTCCATTCAATACGTGCCCTCACATTTTTTTAAATGTCAGCTTCAACCTCAAAGCATTTTTTGTCAGCTAAAAAGATCGATTTTTGGGGATGAGAAAATCCCCCCCCTTTATTAAAGATTTTATTTATTTATTTGAGAGAGAGGTAGAAGAGAAAGCACAAGTGGGGAGGAGAGGGAGAAGCAGGCTCCCTGCAAACAAGGAGCCCAATGCGCAGCTCAATCCCAGGACCCTGAGATCATGACCTGAGCCAAAGGCAGACGCTTAATGGACTGAGGCACCCAGGGGCCCTTGAAAATCCCCCTTTTAAGGAAAAAAATACATATATGTATCGATGTAGCCTGAGTGTTCAAAGCTATTTGAAATGAATAACAAAAGCCAATGGAATAATTTGTTTAATATCACAGGTGAAAAACTAAGAAATGGGATGGCTTATTTTAGTAGACTAGTGAAAAAAAGACAAATTTTTTAATGAAATAAATATTTTATCCAACCCCCTTCCTTAAATCATTATTTAATAGGCTGATGATTAATCTACACTACTTTAAAATATTTAATGTTGCTATCCCTCTACTCCCCGCTTGTGCTCTCTCTCGTTATCTCTGTCGCTTTCTCTCTCTCTAATAAAAATCTTTTTTTAAAAAATAAAAATTTAATGTCATTTCAAAATGTTTGGAGAAATACCATGAAGAGAAATACAGAAGAATATATAGTCTAAAAGCTTGTCACTACACAATTTTCCTTTATCTCTTCTCTGTCCTTTCATTCACAAGTATTTAAATACTGGGTGTAGGGGTCCCCGGGTGGCTCAGAACATGCCTTCAGCTCAGGTCGTGACCTGGGATCGAGCCCCAAGTCGGGCTCCCTGCTCTTCAGGGTAGTCTGCTTCTCCCTCTCCCTCCCCCTGCTCATGCTCTCTCTCTCACTCTCTCTCAAATAAATAAAATCTTTTTAAAAAAATTTAAATACAGGGTGTATGATCAATTGAAAAAATAAGTATCTCTTTTAGATAATCGTTTTTACAATTTTGTGTGCGTGTTTACCTTGTTCTCCAATGAATACATAATCAGTTTGATTATCAGTAGATACACAGATACTGTTTAATCAGGCTTATTTCCTTTTCAGAGACACTGGAGTAATGGTTAAACTATATCCAAATATGACTGCAGTACTACTTCATAACACACAACTTGATCAACGAAAGGTAAAAAAAATAACTTATTTTTAAAACTGCCTTAAAATCTTCATAGTGAAATTACCTGGGTTGATGAGGATTGTGCACTTTGTCCACTACTAGCCTAAATATAGAAAACTGAAAATGACAGCAATGTTGCTTACAAAAGTTTTGTACACTGTTTAACACAGGTATTTATGTTTGTACTTGTATGATGGAATAGAAACACTCGAGTTAACACATCTATAGTTAACATATAACAGTTACTTTTTAAAAATACCTACCTATAGCCCTGTCTTCCCAATTTTCTTGGCCAACCAAGCATAGCAAGATAAAACTAAAAATATGAAACTATTCAAGAAAACTATAGGTGCAGAGGATAATAGGAATGTTTGGTTTACCAAATATTTAAATATAAAGCTATAGAGAATGAAACAGTGTATTACTGACCTAGAATTAGACAATATGCAACAGAAAATAGAGACAGAAATCACCCAGTTATATACATGGGAATATAATACATACTAAAAGTTGCATTTTCAGTCTGAAGAAACAAAGATGATTCAATACATTGTATTGGAATAGCTGGTTTTCATGAAGCAGAATGTCTACTCTTTTTATTTAAAAAGATTTATTTATTTTAGAGAAAGAGCACAACTGCATGAGTGAGGGGAGGGGCAGAGGGAGAGAGAGAGAGAATCTCAAACAGACTTCCCTGCTGAGTGCAGAGTCCCACACAGGGCTTGCTCTCACAACCCTGAGATCATGAACTGAGCCGAAATCAAGAGTCAGATGCTTAGCTGACTGAGCCACCCAGGTGCCCCTGACGTCATTTTTAAGAAGTATATGGCAAAATTACAATAAAGTTGAAAGGCAAGTAGCAACTTAGGGGGAAAAGATGTATATAACATATGAGAGAGGCTTCATATGCACAGGGTTTATATGGATCAGTAAGAAAGGTCAATATCAACAGCATTTTTTTTTAATTAAAGATTTATTTATTATTATTTTTTTTAATTTTAGACAGAGAGCATGGGCGAGCAGGGTGGGTAACAGAGGGAGAGGGAGAGAATCTCCAGTAGACTCCACGCTGAGAGCAGAGCCCAACTCAGGGCTTGATCTCACGACCCTGGGATCATGGCCTGAGCTGAAATCAAGAGTCAGATGCTTAACCCACCGAGTCTCCCAGGCACCCCAACAGCAATTTTTTTAAATGCAAATAAAACTAAGTTATCATTTTACAACTTTCAGAGAGTTGAAAATTACCAATGTGAGTAAAAATATGAAGGAAAAAATGGTAAATGTGTATGAGTACCTTTGGCCCTAGAAGTTGAACATTAGGACTTTGTTCTGAGAGGATAATTTGAGTAAATGAATACATAATTGTTGCAACACTGCAGTTACCTACAGAAAGGTTGAAAAAAAATAGTACACTGAACCCACATATACCTTACATCTAGATTCAGTAATTATTAACATTTGCAAAACTGGAATTTAAGGGGCGCCTGGGTAGCTCAGTCAGTTAAGCATCTGCCTTCAGCTAAGGTCATGATCTCAGGTCTGGGATTGAGCCCTGCATTGGGCTCTGTGGACCACAGTGAGTCTGCTTCTCCCTCTCCCTCTCCCTTTGTGCCCTACATTCACTCCCCCCCCAATAAATAAAATCTTAAAAAAAAAATATTGGAATTTAAAATGAATTAAATGACCATCTTTGGGGATCAGTTAAATTATATAGTTTGAACATTCAACTGTACTGTTTCATTTATTGATATAAAAGGATGTCAACATATTATTGAATGAAAAATCAACATATTAGAAAACAAGCTCAATAAGGTCCATTTTTACAAATGCAGTACGTACTAAGTAGACATTTGAAGGGACACTTGTTAGAGTATCAGCAGTAGGTATCTAAAAAGTAGAGAGGTTTGGATGATTTTTGCTCTCATTTGAATACGTGTTATTTTAAGCCTCTATAATCAACAGATTTTATAATCAGAAAAAACAATAAAACTTTCCACTTAAAAAATGTGTACTACTATGGATATTAAGAAATTATGCACAATAACTAATAGATGAACATGTTCTCTTTCAGATTAAACATCCCACCGCCCTCGGATTAGAAGTTGGCCAAGAAATTCAGGTACTTGTATTCAACTTTTTAACCTTAAAGTTGTAAACTGTACTCGAAGTTTCAATTTTTTTTTTTTTTTTTTTTAAGATTTTATTTATTTGACAGAGACACAATGAGAGAGGGAACACAAGCAGGGGGAGTGGGAGAGGGAGAGGGAGAAGCAGGCTTTCTGCTGAGCAGAGAGCCCGATGTGGGGCTCGATCCCAGGACCCTGGGATCATGACCTGAGCCGAAGGCAGACGCTTAACGACTGAGCCACCCAGGCACCCCTCAATTATTTTTTTTTTTCAAAAAGCTAAAAGAATCAAATCAGCATCTGTGATTTGTATTATTTATGTGCTGTGCTTTTTTAATTTTGTTTGCTTCTAAACAGACTAAGGATTTAAGTTGCAATTCTTTCCCTTAGGGAGCTTGCAGTTTAGTTAGAACAGTAGTCCCTCTTCAGAGCTTTTAAAAATACATGAAGTCAGTAATAGCTATGCAGTGATTTGCAGACAGGACAGGAGAACTCTGAAAATGTGACTCTGTTAAAGGCCTTGAATGTCATATTTGAGTTGAGACTTTAATTGGTTCTATACTGCTTACAGCTAAAAATTTTTGAGCTTGATGAAAGCCATGTTGTTTGTCCTTTTTTATAGTTTTTTATGAGTGGATAAAGGAAGTCATTGCCAGTCTGGTGTGGTTTGGTTTGGTTTGGTTTGGCCATACCACATTTTGTTCCAGCTATACCTATTACCCATGACCTGAGTAACCAAGGCTTCTCGTTTATTCCCAATCTGTAGTCCCATTGTTCAAGTAGCCTCTAGGGAAGATTAAGAACTAAGACCTAGTATCTGTATAAGGTTGTGCTTTTACATCAGAAGGGACTTAAAAACTGCCACATTTCCCAGACTTGTGTTGTCTAAAGTCAAGCCAAATAATCCCCAGTGTGATAGTCCTTTGAGGAATAGTGTGAATGACCTAACCATCATCCTGTATAGTTTATGGTACCCTTAGGCTCAGAAAGCTCTTGTCTAGAATCATACGCCATGGCTTTCACTGTTCTTCCAGTATAGGGACCTGGCCTAGGATGAAATAAGAAGGCATAGTTGAGTCTAACAGAAGATTATAATAGGGCATCTAAATACCCGTCTCTTTTCTTATAAGAGCTATTTAACCAAATTATATTTATTACCACATACCTCTACTTAGCACTAAGCTATGCTTTCAGCAAAGTAAAATCATTAATCGTTGTTTTGTTATGCACCATATAAATTTAAATATCTTCTAATTTGGATGTTGATCACTGTACTACAACTGTAAAAGTAAATTGGCTTCTTTAATACAGGTGAAATACTTTGGACGTGATCCAGCTGATGGAAGAATGAGGCTTTCTCGTAAAGTGCTACAATCTCCAGCTACAACTGTTGTCAAAACTCTAAATGACAGAAGTAGCATTGTAATGGGAGAATCTATTTCACAGTCATCACATAATTCCACCCAGTGATTTTTTTTTTTAAGAGAATTCTAGAGTGATATTCTATAGAGCAAAATTTCAGTAGTATCTTCTAATGTGTAGATTTATATATAGTATAAATATATTCTAATGATTTGTATTAAAATGCACATTTTATGTGGTCTATTTTTTTATTTCAAGAGCTACCTATATTCTCTTATTTACATTATAAATCAATAAATATTATTAAAACTAAACCATTTATACATCTTTAAAAAGATTGCCCTTTAGTTCCTCTAATTCTGAAATTGCTTAAAACCTTAGAATAGATCATATTTGCTACTGGATATCTCTTCCTACCTATCTTCTTTGTATATAGTAATGACAGTTTACTCTTAGTCATCTAATGGCTCACCTCTGCACAAGAGCTGTATTTGGCTACATCTGTTTCACAAACTGGAACTTGCCATATTCAAAACTAGTTTCTTTAGTACAGTTAACGGATATAATAAGTTGAAGGAGCTAATTTGATCTGCTTTTAATGATACAACACCTTTCAAATTGGTCACAAAACCATAAATGTAGTGGAATAAATATAAATGGGATCCTAATTCAAATGAGGGAGTACATTTTTCAAATTTAGAATACATATTTATTTAGAAAATACAAAAAAATCATTTACTCATCAAATAGAGCTAGGTCATTTTTTCAGTATATGTCACAAATGTATGGATGTTCTTGGTATAAAGGATGGAAAAATCGTGGTTTTCAGTTAATGTTTGAAACAGTCCTATATAGAGGCTATTAACATAGTTATTAGTAATTGCTATAAGATGTTCATTTTAATGATTTAATATATTACATAATTCCACAAAAAAGTAAATGGCTTATGGAAGTCCTAATTTAGAATATGCAATCCTGGAGGAAAAGCAAGATGGCAGAGGAGTAGGAGACCTAAATTTCATCTGGTCCCAGAAATTCAGCTAGATAGGGATCAAACCATTCTGAACACCTATGAACTCAACAGGAGATCAAAGAAAATAGCAGCAACTCTCTGAACAGAAAAGCGACCACTTTCTGGAAGGTAGGATGTGAGAAGTGAATCCGAGGCAATATCCGGGAAGAGAGACAGCAGGGGGAGGGAGCCTCCGTCAGCCACTACCAGCAAGTGATAGAGCAGCGGAGCACAAAATCGGAAATTTTAGAAGTTGGCTCCGCTGAGGGATGACACTCCAGTGGTTAAGCCAGGGGTGAAACCCTCACTGGGACAGTGTGGTCTCAGGACCCTCGGAGTCACAGAAAGACCGGGGGTGCCTGAGGGTGGCAGAGCTCCCAGGTATCGGAATGGGGAAGCCGGCTGCAAAGACAGAGCCAAGGAGTGGGCTCTCAACTCGGAGTTGCCATAAACCATGATCTGCAGCACAGTCAGGCCAATTCTCCTCCAGCAGGGACCCAACAAGCGGCAGATCGGGGAGACTCCCCTTCCTCCCCCGGGAGGAGTGGTGCGTAAGCACACCGCAGGAATCTGCTGGGTTTGGAGACTGCAAACGGGGTCATGTGCCAGAGACAGAAACGCTTGGTCACAGGCCAGATAAGCACAGAGTGTGGCCGGAGACCGGGGAGACGGGAGTGATTGACTGCTTTTCTCTGGGGGCTCACTGAGGAGTGGGGCCCCAAGTTCTCAGCTCCTCCAGGGCGGAGATAGGGAGGCCGCCATTTCCACTCTCCTCCTCCAAAGCTGTAGGGAAACCTTGCAGGGAACAAAAGCTCCTGAGAGCAAACCCGAGCAGATTACTTAGCCCAGCCCCCCGCAAGGGTGGTGCAATTCCGCCTCCAGCAAAGACATCTGAGAACCACTGCAATAGGCCCCTCCCCCAGAAGATCAGCAAGAACAGCCAGCCAAGACCAAGTTTATTGATCAATGAGAAAGGCAGAATGCCAGCGCTAGGGGAATACAGCACATAGAATTAATGGCTTTTTCCCCCTGATTCTTTAGTCTTTCATAGTTAATTTTTAAAATTTTTTTTTTGAATTTTTTTTTCCCCTTTTCAACCAACATCTTATCAATCCCTTTTTTAAAAATCTTTTTTATTTTTCATTTTTAGAGTCATATTCTATTCCTCCATAGTACTTAACCTTATTTTTGGTATATATATAAGTTGTTCTCTCTTTAAAATTTTGGGATACAGTTTCTTCTAACAGACCAAAATATACCCTAAATCTCTAGTGTATGGCTTTGTGCTAGTCTCCTGCCTGATCACTTTCTCTCCCCTTTTTTTTTTAATTTCTTTCTTTTTTCAACCAACTTCTTATCAATTCCTTTTATAAAATCTTTTATACTTTTCATCTTTACAGTCATATTCCATCCCTTCATCATATCAACCCTTATTTTTGTATATATATGTTTTTCTTTCTTTAAAATTTTGGGAGGCAGTTTCTTCTAACAGACCAAAATACGCCCAAAATCTAGTGTGTGGCACTGATCTAGTCACCAGCCTGATTATATTTGATCATATTCTTTTTTTTAATCTTTTTCTTTTTTTTTCTTTTTTCTTTCCTTCCCTTTCTTTTCCCCCAATTTCAGGTCTTTTCTAATTTGTTTATTGCATATTTTTCTGGGGTCGTTGTTACCCTGTTAGCATTTTGTTCTCTTATTTATCTATTCTCCTCTGGACAAAATGAAAAGACGGAAAAAATCACCTCAAAAAAAAAAAAAAAAAAAACGAGGCAGTAACGACTGCCAGGGACCTAATCAATATGGACATTAGTAAGATGTCAGAAGTAGAGTTCAGAATGATGATTATAAAGATACTAACTAGGCTTGAAAAAAGCGTGGACGATATTAGAGAAACGCTTTCTGGAGAAATAAAAACTAAAATCTAACCAGTCAAAATCAAAAATGCTATTAATGAGGTGCAATAAAAAATGGAGGCTCTAACTGCTACGATAAATGAGGCAGAAGAGAAATTAGTGATATAGAAGACCAAATGATGGAAAATAAAGAAGCTGAGAAAAAGAGAGATAAACAACTACTGGATCACAAGGGCAGAATTCGAGAGATAAGTGATACCATAAGACGAAACAATATTAGAATAATTGGGATCCCAGAAGAAGAAGAAAGAGAAAGAGGGGCAGAAGGTATATTGGAGCAAATTATAGCAGAGAACTTTCCTAATTTGGGGAAGGAAACAGGCATCAAAATCCAGGAGGCACAGAGAACCCCTCTCAAAATCAATACAAATAGGTCAACACCCCGACATCTAATAGTAAAACTTACGAGTCTCAGACACAAAGAGAAAATCCTGAAAGCAGCTCGGGAGAAGAGATCTGTAACCTACAATCGTAGAAACATTAGATTGGCAACAGACCTATCCACAGAGACCTGGCAGGCCAGAAAGGACTGGCCTGATATATTCAGAGCACTAAATGAGAAAAATATGCAGCCAAGAATACCATATCCAGCTAGGCTGTCATTGAAAAAGGAAGGAGAGATAAAAAGCTTCCAGGACAAACAAAAACTAAAGGAATTTGCAAACACGAAACCAGCCCTACAAGAAATATTGAAAGGGGTCCTCTAAGCAAAGAGAGAGCCTAAAAGTAACATAGGCCAGAAAGGAACACAGACAATATACAGTAACAGTCACATTACAGGCAATACAATGGCACTAAATTCATATCTTTCCATAGTTACCCTGAATGTAAATGGGCTAAATGCCCCAATCAAAAGACACAGGCTATCAGATTGGATTAAAAAACAAGACCCATCGATAATGCTGTCTGCAAGAGACTCATTTTAGACCCAAAGACACCCCCAGACTGAAAGTGAGGGGGTGGAAAACCATTTACCATGCTAATGGACACCAAAAGAAAGCTGGGGTGGCAATCTTTCTATCAGACAAATTAGATTTTAAGCCAAAGACTATAATAAGAGATGAGGAAGGACACTATATCATACTTAAAGGGTCTATCCAACAAGACGATCTAACAATTGTAAATATCTATGCCCCTAACATGGGAGCAGCCAATTATATAAGCCAATTAATAACAAAAGCAAAGAAACACATTGACAGCGATATAATAAGAGTGGGGGATTTTAACACCCCCCTCACTGAAATGGACAGATCATCTAAGCAAAAGATCAACAAGGAAATAAAGACTTTAAATGACACACTGGACCAAATGGACTTCACAGATATATTCAGAACATTCCATCCCAAAGCAACAGAATACACATTCTTCTCTAGTGCCCATGGAACATTCTCCACAATAGATCACATCCTAGGTCACAAATCAGGTTTCAACAGATACCAAAAGATTGGGATCATTCCCTGCCTATTTTCAGACCACAATGCTTTGAAACTAGAACTCAATCACAAGAGGAAAGTTGGAAAGAACTCAAATACATGGAGGCTAAAGAGCATCCTACTAGAGAATGAATGGGTCAACCAAGAAGTTAAAGAAGAATTAAAAAAATTCATGGAAACAAATGAAAATAAAAACACAACTGTTCAAAATCTTTAGGATGCAGCAAAGGCAGTCCTAAGAGGAAAGTATATAGCAATACAAGCCTTTCTCAAGAAACAAGAAAGGTCTCAAGTACACAACCTAACCCTACACCTAAAGGAGCTGGAGAAAGAGCAGCAAATAAAGCCTAAACCCAGCAGGAGAAGAGAAATAATAAAGATCAGGGCAGAAATCAATTAAATAGAAACCCAAAGAACAGTAGAACAGATCAACAAAACCAGGAGCTGGTTCTTTGAAAGAATTAATAAGATTGATAAACCCCTGGCCAGACTTGACCCAAATAAATAAAATCATGAATGAAAGAGAGATCACAACCAACACCAAAAAAATACAAACAATTATAAGAACATATTATGAGCAACTATATGCCAGCAAATAAGACAGTCTGGAAGAAATGGATGCATTCCTAGAGATGTATAAACTACCAACACTGAACCAAGAAGAAACAGAAAACCTGAACAGACCTATAACCACTAAGGAAACTGAAGCAGTAACCAAAAATCTCCCAACAAACAAGAACCCAGGGCCAGATGGCTTCCCAGGGGAATTCTACCACACATTTAAAGAAGAATTCATACCTATTCTTCTGAAATTGTTCCAAAAAATAGAAATGGAAGGGAAAACTTACAAACTTGTTTTATGAGGCCACCATTACCTTGATCCCAAAGCCAGACAAAGACCCCATCAAAAAGGAGAATTACAGACCAATATCCCTGATGAACATGGATGCAAAAATTCTCACCAAAATACTAGCCAGTAGGATCCAACAGTCCATTAAAAGGATTATTCACCACGACCAAGTGGGATTTATCCCTGGGCTGCAAGGTTGGTTCAACATCCACAAATCACTCAATGTGATACAATACATTAATAAAAGAAAGAACAAGAACCATATGATCCTCTCAATAGATGCAGAAAAAGCCTTTGACAAAGTACAGCATCCTTTCTTGATCAAAACTCTTCAGAGCATAGGGATAGAGGGTACATACCTCAATATCATAAAAGCCATCTATTAAAAACCCACAGCGAATATCATTCTCAATGGGGAAAAACTGAGAGCTTTCCCCCTAAGGTCAGGAACATGGCAGGGATGTCCACTATCACCACTGCTATTCAACATAGTACTAGAAGTCCTAGCCACAGCAATCAGACAACAAAAAAGAATAAATGGCATGCGAATCGGCAAAGAAGAAGTCAAACTCTCACTCTTTGCAGATGATATGATACTTTACGTGGAAAACTCAAAAGACTCCACCCCAAAACTGCTAGAACTCATACAGGAATTCAGTCAAGTGGCAGGATATAAAATCAATGCACAGAAATCAGTGGCATTCCTATACACCAACAACAAGACAGAAGAAAGAGAAATTAAGGAGTCGATCCCGTTTACAACTGCACCCAAAACCGTAAGGTACCTAGGAATAAATCTAACCAAAGAGGCAAAGGATCTGTACTGAGAAAACTATAAAATACTCATGAAAGAAATTGAGGAAGACACAAAGAAATGGAAAAACATTCCATGCTTATGGATTGGAAGAACAAATATTGTGAAGATGTCAATGCTACCTAGAGCAATCTACATATTTAATGCAATCCCTATCAAAATACCATCCACTTTCTTCAAAGAAATGTAACAAATAATCCTAAAATTTGTATGGGACCAGAAAAGACCCTGAATAGCCAGAGGAATGTTGAAAAAGAAAAGCAAAGCTGGCGGCATCACAATTCCAGACTTCAAGCTCTATTCCAAAGCTGTCATCATCAAGACAGTATGGTACTGGCACATAAACAGACACATAGATCAATGCAACAGAATAGAGAGCCCAGAAATGGACCCTCAACTCTATGGTCAACTAATCTTTGACAAAGCAGGAAAGAATGTCCAATGGAAAAAAGACAGTCTCTTCAACAAATGGTGTTGGGAAAATTGGACAGCCAAATGCAGAAGAATGAAACTGGACCATTTCCTTACATCACACACAAAAATAGACTCCAAATGGTTGAAAGACCTAAATGTGAGACAGGAGTCCATTAAAATCCTAAAGGAGAACACAGGCAGCAACCTCTTCGACCTCAGCCGCAGCAACTTCTTCCTAGAAACATCGCCAAAGGCAAGCGAAGCTAGGACAAAAATGAACTATTGGAACTTCATCAAGATAAAAAGCTTTTGCACAGCAAAACAGTCAACAAAACCAAAAGCCAACCGACAGAATGGGAGAAGATATTTGCAAATGACATATCAGATAAAGGGCTAGTATCCAAAATCTATAAAGAACTTACCAAACTCAACACCCAAAGAACAAATGATCCGATCAAGAAATGGGCAGAAGACATGAACATTTTTCCAAAGAAGACATCCAAATGGCCAACAGACACATGAAAAAGTGCTCAACATTGCTTGGCATCAGGGAAATCCAAATCAGCACCTCAATGAGATACCACCTCACACCAGTCAGAACGGCTAAAATTAACAATTCAGGAAACAACAGATGTTGGCGGGGTTGCGGAGAAAGGGGAACCCTCCTACACTGTTGGTGGGAATGCAAGCTGGTGCAGCCACTCCGGAAAACAGTATGGAGGTTCCTCAAAAAGTTGAAAATAGAGCTACCCTATGACCCAGCATTTTCACTACTGGGTATTTACCCCAAAGATACAAATGTAGGGATCCAAAGGGGTATGTGCACCCTGATGTTTATAGCAGCAATGTCCCCAATAGCCAAACTATGGTGGGGGGTGGGAGGGATGGGGTGGCTGAGTGATAGACATTGGGGAGGGTCTGCGCTACGGTGAGCGCCGTGAATTGTGTAAGACTGTTGAATCACAGACCTGTACCTCTGAAACAAATAATACATTATACGTTAAAAAAAAAAAAAAAGAAGAAGATAGTAGGAAGGGCAAAATGAAGGGGGGGAAATCAGAGGGGGAGACGAACCATGAGAGACTATGGACTCTGAGAAACAAACAGGGTTCTAGAGGGGAGGGGGTTGGGGGGATGGGTTAGCCTGGTGATGGGTATTAAAGAGGGCACGTATTGAATGGAGCAATGGGTGTTACACGCAAACAATGAATCATTGAACACTACAAAAAAAAAAAAAAAAAAGCTTTGGGGTTAAGCATTTTCCTACTCAGGGGTTCTCTAGGAAAAGTATGTCAAGTAATAGCACAAACTATATAGTACTCAAAATATCTGTATGGTCATATGTGGACTAAAAGAAATTTCCATCTTTGTTTACAAAAAAAAAAAATAATATGCAATCCTTTTATAAATCTGACAAAATATTTGTATATTCATGACTCTTAAATAGCTCATAAATACTAAAAATTTAGTTGGTGAAATATTTTTTTAAATATGTATATTTTATATATAGTGTGTAAAATAGTATGGTAGGCACATTTTCTGAAATACTGAAGATTAATTGAAAATGACATTAAATATAAACTCTATGCTTTGTACATTTGATTTTTAATAGTGACAAAAATCTTTCTCACTTGCCTTCCGTTTAAGACATAAGCTTGGGGCGCCTGGGTGGCTCAGTAGATTAAGTGTCCAACCCTTGATCTCAGGGTCGTGAGTTCAAGCCCTGCATTGGGTTCCCCACTGGGCATGGAGCCTAGTTTAAAAAAAAAAGAGTAAGCTTTAATGGTAGCATTTCAAAATTGTAATTTTTTTTAGTTTTCTATTTTCTTAAAGGGACTCCCAACTACTACTGGGAGAAAAATGAAGCTAGTTCTTAAATTCTAGAGACCAGTGGTTCCACAAAGTGACAGTATAGCCCACTAACCACAAACCACCAAAAAGATTCCATTTCCACTTAAACCAAGATCTCACACTTTATGTCTGAACTTATATTTTTGTCTTCATTCAAATCTTGGTAGTTTTCCCTACTCTCCATGAAGTTACTTCTAAAAGTGCAGTTATATGCTTAAAATACTATAATGACTAAAATTGAAGTGCCCATCTTTGGTAGTTAGTGCAATGCGGGTACTTAAAAGACCCTTGCCTTCATGTTCTTTGTTACTGACACTCCCCTGCCCATAAATTACAGTTTTTATACAATAATTTTTTCATCTCTTACAGAATATTTTATATTTGTAGATCGAAGATAGTAGGGTAAATATCAGCATCTTTCTTAGTTCAAGTCTGCCAAGCATAGTATTCATTAATTCAACACTTACTATGTTCCAGACACTATAAAGTGTGCAAGGAATGCATCGGTAAACAAAACATCAAGTTCCAAAGTTCACATTCTAGTGGATGGAAACTAACAGTAAAGTATATAGCATGTCAGGTGGTAGTAGGTTTTTTAAAGAAAAACAACTGGGTAAAGGGATAAAATGATCAAGAAAAGGTACTATTTTAGATAAAATGATCCAGAATGGCCTAAGTAGGTAACATTTGAGCAAACACCTGAATGAAGTGGAGGAAGATGTGCAGCTATTCTGGAAGGAGAATTCCAAATGAAGGCACTAACAACTTCATATTCAATTGGTATTTTATGTTTAGAATGGAGAAGCCTTTTCATTTTATAAACCAATTTAACAGTCTTCTACTCCGTAACCCTGTGCTTTTTCTTCACCAGAATTAGCAAATTTTATTAAAGAATACAAGTCAAGAGAAGGCTTGTACAAGGTGATATTTTCAAAGCACTTAATCAGGCAAGAATATGCTTGGTTACTTGCAAAAAGAAGGTAGACAATGATGTTATCAACAGGCTTTTATAAAATTCTAGGCTCATGAGTTGAGACCAGGGTGTTAGGCAGTATAATGGAAAAGCGAGAATATGTCCTGGTATCAAGAGGCACAAACCAACATAAGCTAAAGCGATTGTGGTGGTGGGTAGGGATGCTCACAGGGCCATGAATTTATTTCACAGAAGCCAAATCACACTCCCTGTGGCTGGGTGGCTCCAGGACTGTACATCATTATGAACAAAGGCCTTCTCTCTCTCTACCCTTCGCTTTGGAGTCTCCTGGCCTCCCATTTGTACTGTGCATACAACAGCTTATTCTTACATGCAAATGTTAATGTGATGCATCATATTGATTGATTTGCGGATGTTGACTATACTTGCATCCCTGAGATAAATCAACCTTGATCATGGTGTATGATCCTTTTAATGTACCGTTGAATTTGGTTTGCTAATATTTTTTTTTTTTAAAGATTTTATATATTTATTTGACAGAGAGAGACACAGCAAGAGAGGGAACACAAGCAAGGAGAGTGGGAGAGGGAGAAGCGGGCTTCCCGCCGAGCTGGGAGCCCGATGCGGGGCTCGATCCCAGGACCCTGGGATCATGACCTGAGCCAAAGGCAGATGCTTAACGACTGAGCCACCCAGGCGCCCCTGGTTTGCTAATATTTTGTTGAAGACTTTTGCATCCATGTTCATCAGGGTTATGGCCTGGCCTGTAATTTTCTTCTCTGTGGTGTCCTTGTCCGACGATAGGTATTATATCTTCCAATGTTTGGTAGAATTCACCAGTGAAGCCATCTGGTCCTGGACTTTTGTTGGGAGGTTTTTGATTACTCATTCAATCTCCTTGCTAGCAACTGGCTTATTCAGATTTTCTATTTCCTCAAGAGTCAGTCTTGGAAAATTGTGTATTTCTAGAAATTTTTCCATTTCTTCCAGATTATCCAATTTGTTGGCATATAATTGTTAGTAGTGGTCTGTTATGACCTTTTGTGTTTCCGTAGTATCAGTTGTAACTTCTTTCATTTTTTATTTTATTTATTTGAGCCCTGTCTTTTTTCATCAGTGAGCCTACCTAAAGGTTCATCAGTTTTGCTTATCTTTTCAAAGAACTAACTCTTCATTTCACTGACCTTTTCTGTTATCTTTTAAGTCTCTATTTCATTTATTTCCACTCTGATCTTTATTATATCCCTCCTTCTACTAACTTTGGGCTTCATTTCTTCTTTTTCTAGTTCTTTTAGGTATAGAGTAAGCCAGATCCAAAGGCAGCAGCTTTCAAGGTATGTAAATATATAGTCTTCTGGGTCTGTAATCGTAAACCCTGCTGACTTTCAGACCAGGAAATCTGGAGTTATCACCAGGGCGACAACTGCTAAACTCCTGCTTTAGGCATATATAAGCGCCTTTCTGGGAGGCATCCGTGAACTGCTATATGGCCACGGGAGAGCACTAATATGGTTATCTCCCTGCCCATCCTCCCTTGGGGGCACCTCTGTAGCCTATGAATATATGGCAAACCTGAATCCTGCCCCTCAGGGTGAAGCTCCAGGACAAGAAAATATGCCCTTCTCAAATGAACTCTGGGGGTATGTTTCAGTCTGCTGGTTGTGCAGTGCCCTTGGGGTGGTAACCTGTGAAGGACTGAATATTTTAGGCCCAGGGGGTCCAAAATAATCCCTCCTGGCCACCAGCTCCAGGCGCTCAAGGGGTGTCCCTTGTGTGGGCTGCACATGCCCACTGGTTGGCACGGTAGACCATTGGGGCAGGGCACTCAGCTGGAGCAAGATAGGCCTGGGCTGTGATGGGAGCAGGACACTTCTACCTGAGCTAGCAGGCTGGGGGGGGGGGGGGGGGGCAAAAATGGTGTCTGCCAGCATCTCTGTCCCCAGTGAGTCCCAACAGGTTCCTGTCTCTCTGGCACATGCGTAAGATTAGCAAATGAGTTTCCTAAGCATATGGTCTAGGTGTCTTTCAGACTTACTTTTGTGCTGGGTCCTGGGATGAATGGGTCTATGCATGAGTCCTTTAAGAGTGGATATTCCATTCCCTAAAGCCCTATGGTTTTAAGCCCTGTTGGTTTTCAAGGCCTCGGGGGCTCATCTCTCTGATGCAGTTCCAAAGGACTGGGGTGCCTGGTATGGAGCACAAACCCCTCACTCCTCGGGGATAAGCCCTGTATTATGAGATTCCTCCCAAATGTTGGTCTCTAGGCCTAGGGTTGGGTTTCCTGAAAGACCATGTATTGCCTCTCCTACCCATCTCAATGAGGCCCTTTTATCCTTTGTTCTAGAGGTGTTTCATACATAGCTGTAGCTTTGTCGTGTTCATGGGAGGAGGTGAGTTTAGGATCCCTGTTATGTTACCATCTTGAAGTCCTCCCGATAAATTGTCTTAATAAAATATTGACAACAGCTATTAGGACCAAGTAGATCTGTGGAAATGCAGGGATGGTAAGAATAAGAATACAATTCATTATAAAGATTTTACAAGAGAAAAACTATATGATCACCAGATACAGAAGAGGCAATTTATAAAATTTCCAAGAATGTTTAAAATATTAGGAAATGTCCTTAACTCGATAAGTGTTATCAGAAAGAAATTAAGAACTTGTATACAACCCTGGGGACATGGCTATTAAAGTCAGGAACAGAATGAGAATCACCACTATTACTCTCATCAGTGTTCTCAGGTCCTAACCAACAAGGTAAGATTAAAAAGAGGTTGAGGAGAAGAAAAACAAATGCAGATGATCTTCTTAAAAACACTTTCAACTGGTACAAAACAATTAGTTAGAACTAATAAGTGAGCAATAACCATATAGGTATGCCAAAATAAATACGTATCTTCTCTAGGAGTCAAAAGCTGCCATGGTATAAGCTCATTTCCCCTCACTTTTTCCAGGCTTCCAAGAGCTAGCTTAGCAGTAAATCTGCCCCATCCTGTTGGGTCCTGGCCAAGGTTAAATCTTCTGTTCCAAGGGTATCCCAAATCAATGAAATCTTGAGTAGTGGTTGATCAAGGACCCCCAAAGTCCAATCCTAAGAGTACTTCTCTGGCTCCTTGGTAGTACATGCTAGATTATTATTTCAATTCCTTCAGTGTGTAATCTCTTTGCTCCCTAGGCCCAGCAGTTCCTAGGCGGATTATGCTGAGATTTAACCCTAGCTATCACAACCTCTCAGCTAGGATAAGAAATGAAAGCAACTATGGAAGAGGTCTTTTTGCAAGGGGAGGGAATTGTTACCTCTTATAGGAAGCATGTGCCACTTCTGCAATCCCTGAGGGTTCAGGGGTATCTGCAGAACCAAGATCTTCACAGGTACCCCCATCCCATATTTCAAGCTTCAGGATTACCCAACCCAGGACCTTAACTGCATAGCAGCCCCCCTTAAGCTGAACATTCAAATATCTTTAGAGCTCTGTAACTCCGTCAAATCCCATGTCTGTTCTTCCATTGCAGGAAATAAGGACCTTTTTTTGAAGCCCACTCTCCCTCTGCAGTAGTACAACTTAATTGGCCAGCTCTGCTATCCTTGTAGGCACTGTTTTCCCCATATTTTTCAAATGCTTGAATCACTGTATAGACAACAACATTCCCCTCTTATGGGATGTTTTCCTAGGTCACTATTGGTCAAATCAGTAGTCAAGTGACCACCTTGTGCCAAGGACTGAGTAAACTATTCCCCAAATCCCATCTTACTGCCTGATTTCCTATACTACGCCCTGTACCACCTATGTCAGTTCTGGCCCTCAAAGATACAGTTGCCACAAAGGGATTAAACATGTAAGATACTGACTAGAGGAAATGTCTGTGAAGGATAAAACCAGACAGGCTCAGGAATTGACAGTGACAGCCTACAGACCATAGTACAAGTTTGACCTCTATAAAAGAGGGAAGGGAAGGAAATACTGGGTGGAAAGAGTTTCAGACTACAGTGTAGTTCCAAGAAAGTCTCATCCAGACTGCTATGAAGTTCCCCAACCCAATGTTGCCCATTGAAGGAGTTCGGCACTAGATAGTAAAAGATAAGTATAGTACCAGTGCCATGCTCAGTTAATGGCTGGGAGCAGCTTGAGGTCTTTATGGCTTCAGCTCAAATGCAATGGTGGATCCAAAGGGGTAGGAGCTGGCTATCAGTCAAGTATGTTCCCCAGAGTAGGTTCTCTTGAAGGAGATCTAAATGGTGCACTGATATGGCCACCACATCAACCAAATACCAAAACAAATAATAAAACTATAGCAATTAAAACCGTCATACTACAGTTGACCAACTAAAACAATGAAAACAGAGTAGTGAGTTTACACTCAAATCCACACACGTGTATGTATATGTGTCTGTAGATTTACTAAAGACTATGACTAAAATAGCATTTCAAATTATTTCATATATAAATGATATTGACAAGTGGCTCTCCATTTGGAGGAAACATTTTAAATTGGCACTTACTTCACATATACAAAAAAAATCCAAGGGAAATACAGAACTAAACATTAAAAAAACATAAAAACATGTTAGAATACCTTTGTCAAAAATGCAAAATTAATCACAGTTAAATATTTTTTTAAAGTATAGAGTCCAAAGGACAAACATAGTAAAAGAGACAATATCAGACAAAAGATTTTAACAAATATCATTTGCATGGCAAGCAGATGGTAGAGCACTAGCGGACCTTAGCAGAACAGAGGAAATTACAACCTAACTGGCCACAGAGGTGATCAGAGAAGAGAACTAATTATCTCTACAACAAATCAGAAAGGATCAGGGCTCAGAATCTGAGGACAGGGTCAAAGTCTATATAGAGAGGGGCTACACAACTGGATCCCCTTCCCAATCCCACATAACCAAAGGACTACCATCTCCCTCCACACACACTCATACCCATACAAGCCCTTTGAACACTGCCGCCACCACCGCCACCTCAGGAGACTGAGATTTATTTTATAGGAGAGACTTTGATTTGGAGACACTAGTCACAGTAGTGGGAAATTGTGACAAAAGGGTCAAAAGGAGCGCTTAAGTGAAAGCTTAAATACCAAACAGATGAAGGACCTCTTGCCTCCTTCCTCTGCCTTTACTCTGTCAGAGTATGAGGGAATACCTGGAGAAACTACACTCATCCAGAGAAAAGACTTCTAAAAACATTTGGTAAGGTGAATGGGAGGGGCTGTAATTGAAAAAGAAAATCACCCCCAGGGAAAATCACCCCAACAGTCCATAGCCTTGCTCTTCAGAGTAGAGAGCCAGCCAGGGTTTGGAAGGGGCCAAACCATGGAGAGCTTTGTATGCCATTCTAAAGAACTTTATCCTACAAGAAATCAGAAACTGTTGAAAGATGCAAAAACAATATAATATGATCAAATTTGTTTCAAACTATCATTCAGTAATGTATCAAGAATTGACTAGTTAGATAGAAACTAGAGATACTAATCTGGAGCTTTCAAAGATGTAATTTAATCTCAGTTGATTTGATAGGGTAGTTATTAAATTACTTGCTAGGGAGAATGTCAAATTGAGTAGTAAACTTCTAGTAGTAAACTTCTAACTTTCAACAGTTATTGAGTACCTGCTATGTTCCACATCCTCTGCTAGGCACTAGAGATAAAATGGTGAGAAAAAACAGTTCCCTGAACTCACAGAAATTTGTCACCTAGATGTAGAGACAGTTATTAATCAGAAATCATACAAATAAAAATAAGTAAAAATTTAAAAAAAGAAATCAACAAATAAACCTAAAGCTACAAGTATGACAAATGCTACAATGGAAGGGTGCATGGTGCTGTAACAAGAAGATAAAACTGATACTCTGATTGTCTTCCTACATCTCTTTTACCGTATCACATGGTGTAATATCCGGGGGATTTGGGTGGGATTAACCCCAGGCTCCAATGACAGACCCTGATTTGCCTCAGCCAATCAGTGCTTGACATTCCCTAGACCTCAGATCTCTGGGTTCAAGTGTAGGCATGTGGACCTATATTAGTCTAATCACAATGCAACTGGGAATACGTGAAGAAACTCTTTTTTTGCTGTAAATAAAGACTGTGGAACCTTGGGAGCTCTTGGCCACTATCTTAAGATACAAAAGGAGTCAGCCTTAGTATGAATTTGACAGAGCAGAATACAGAATTGAGAGGCAGAAGGAAATCAAGTTCTCACTGATACTGTCAAGTCAGTCAAATCTACCCGAGGTTCCTCTTTATCTCCCGATTTTCCTTCATATGAGCCAATAAATTATCTTATCATTTAAACCACTTTGAATTGGGTTTTTTGGTACTTGTAATATTCCAAGGGGATATTGTCTAGACAGGGGAGTCAGAAGGGTCCTTTATGAAAGTGATAACTGTGGCAACATCTGAAGGATAAAGCAAGAATTGCCATGATATGACTGCAGTCATATCAGACAAAAAAGTGTCAATTTTAACTTAGATCAAGTAAGACAAGTTGAAAAATGTCCACTGGCATTATTAACAGACAAAAGTGTTCAGACAAAAAAGTGTCAATTTTAACTTAGATCAAGTAAGACAAGTTGAAAAATGTCCACTGGCATTATTAACATAGATATCTTAAGTTAGTTTGTAAAGAGCCTTATGATGAGAGCAAGGTGCTGGGGCGGGCAGTGTGACGGAAACCAGAATGGGTTCAATTGAGGAGTAAGTGGGAGGTGAAGAAATGAAGGGAGTATAAACAACTTCAACCCTTAAATAGTTTGGTTGTAAAGGGGAAAAGAAATAGGAATGTGGCTAAGAGGATATAGGTTATCAGTTTTGATGGTTTACTTAAATGAAGAAGACTTAATCACCTTAAGGAAAAAAAATGAGTGAATATAGCAAAAAACTTTCATAAAAGCATTTTCATAAAAACATCTATCAGAAAGGGTGACATTTCAAGGGCATGAGTCAATGAAACAACCCAGTTTACCCTATAGAGATTAACAGGATATTTTTTTAAACCCTCAAGAATTAAAAAATGTAACATGCCTTCCAGGGACATTGGCAATGATGGTAGATAGTTTGAACTGTCATAGCTGGAAGAGAGGGTGTAATACTACTGGCACCTGGTGGGTAAAAATAAGGGATGCTGCTAAACATCTTGTTTAGCACAGAACAATCTCTCACAACAAAGAATTATCCAGCCCAAAATGTTACTGGTGCTAACGCTGAAAAACCCTACTCTAGGAACTTAACATCAAGTAAATTGGAACACATGAAATAATTTTGGTAAATCATTTATTATTTTAGGTTGGAAACTACTGGAAATGACACATATATACATAAATAGGAAATGGTTTAAATATACTAGGGTACATGCGTACAGCAATACGTATAGTATTCCATTATATATAGGTTTAAAGACACTGGTTTCTTTATTATTCCTCTCACTACAGCCTCATGGCTTTGTATTTGCTTTTCTGTTTTCTCATGCTCTCTTCCCTTCGGGAAATGTATGGCTGCCTGCCTCCCTCAGAGGCCTTCCTCAATGACACCATTACCTTTCCCAAGCTCACTAACCTTTTGCTACTTTTATTTTTTGGTATTAATATTTATCAGTATCAGGCATGTATTTGTTTATTGTCTTCCTATACTAGAATGTAAGCTCCATGAGAAGAGGGACCTTTTCTATTTATTCACCGTATAGAACAGTGTCTAACACATAGTTTATGCTCGACAAATATTTGAATGATTGAGTAAATGCAGGAAATAACTCTTATTTCACAATTTTGTCCAGAGTTAGTTCTTTTTTCTATTTGTAGGACATTAACCTCAACACATATAGTGTTAAACTGACTTCTGTATAGTTTTCATTCCTTTAAGTTATATATAACTTACCTGTAAGTTCTTTTAGGCCAACAACATATTATGACTTTGTTCACCCTGTCCCCTCAGCCTTGAACACCTTCCCAAGCCAAAGTGCAAACTCCCACTTAGGGATCCTCTAACACCAGTTCAAAACTTAATCTGTTAAGCTTTTTCTGACCCAAGACAGAAAGGTTATTTTCTCTGGGCTCAAAATGCATTTGTCCTCATCAATCACGGCAATTAATGGGCTCTATTATTACATATAACTACCTAATTCAAGAATATTTTCTGAGGTCCTCTATAGATTTTTTAAAAATGCGATGTATCCAGATTTTGAAATTATAATTTATTTTTTATCAGGCGCCTGTTCTGTGTAAGACGTCTCACGTTTTTAGTGCATCGCCGAAGGCTGTGCACACACACGATCTAGTCAAAACAAAAGCACGTTTTGACGAAACCCCTGATAAGTAATGACTACAACCCCCAAGATGCGCTGCAGGGTCAACGTGTGCATCGCGTCTGTTTTCACCTTTCAGACTAATGAGTGGAAAGAACTGACGACAGAACAAGTTGAGAATGTCTTTAAAAACGAAAAGTATTCTATCAAGAACGAACGAGCACTGAAATAAACGACTGTCGCCCAGCACATGACTGGTATCCACCGGGCAATATTTGACAATTAATGTGATGTTTGACAACGTGAATGTCCAGAGAATTCCTCCTTCGCTTATTCAGCGCAGAAGACCTCCCGATAGATAACGCAAAAAATTCTCGTAAGAGAAACTCAAAAATATCAAAACAATGCTCTTAGATACGTTAGGCAGGTAGGTCCCCTCCACTTCCCTTAACTTCTCTGAAGACTTATTTTCCGAGGCTACAAACACGGGAAGAGCACTGCATTTCCTGAAGTGGAAAGTATGCTTTTCAATTGCCAGCTACCAAATGCCTAACAGTGATGCTTTGGCGGGAAATAGGAATTTGTCAACACACTAATGTACCACATTATAATCGCCTGGTGGTCCACAGAACACTTCCTAAGATGTTTAACAGATTCTACAACGAGTTTTAGCGGGTTTCGGGTCCCCGTAACTTACAGGGCTCAAAGTTCCTACGTATTCACGGCAAGAATTTTAAGTTATTTTTCTCCCATAGGCTGACAGAGTCAGCTTCCATTAAGGAGTGCGAGCACATTTCCTTCCCTTTTGCTCAGGGTTAGTCCCGTCCAAGGATGCGTACCTCCCAGGTATGCTTTACTTTTTCCTCAGAGCTGGGTCCCACGGCTCGTCACACCCCAGGTGCAGCCAGCAACCTCTCAAAGGAAGATCCAAGACCGCTCTCGCTGCCGGCTCAGAAAGGAATCTCGCGGCACCAGACGGGACAGGGAACTCGCGAGAACCGACCACCCGGCGGAGATCCCGCGCCAGCAGGCGGGACCGAGAGTAGAGGAAGTCGCTCTTAGACCCTCCCACATAGGTCCAGTACCCGCCTCGCGAGAACACCGAACACTGCCGGCTGGGGAAGCGCGTGCGGAACGCAGAGGCGTCGCGCATTGGGCTCGTCGGCCGCCGTAGCCCCTGCTAGGACAGCCCGTGCGAGCCTGCTGGAGGAGGAAGAGAAAGGCAGAGAGAATCGGGTTACAAGATGGCGGATCTGTAGTAGTTACGGCGGCGGCGGCGGCGGGAGAGCGAGCTCTGGGGGGCAAAGGGAGGGGAGGGTGGGTGTGTGCGGGGGTGAAGTGAGAGGTTACCGGGACTCCGGGCGGAGGGGTCTCGGTGACTCTTGTTGCCCCTTCCCGCGACTGAACCTTGGGAGCCATGGTGAACTCGGGCCTCTCCGGAGCCGCCGCCGCCGCTGCCGCCACCGCCGCAACCGTCTCTCAAGAGTGAGGGGCGCGGACGAGGTGAGCGAGGAGGCGGCGGCCGGGGCGGTGGGGACAGCAGCCACCATGTCGGATACGCGGCGGCGAGTGAAGGTCTATACCCTCAACGAAGACCGTCAATGGGACGACCGAGGCACCGGGCATGTCTCCTCCACTTATGTGGAGGAGCTCAAGGGGATGTCGCTGCTGGTTCGGGCTGAGTCCGACGGTAAGGTTATTGGAACATAGGATAGGGGACAATCAGTGCCTCCGGTTTGGGCATAGCCCTGGTGTTTAGGCTCTGGGCCGGGTACTGTTACTACCACATCTTGGGACAGCGCTTTGGTTTTGTGCCTGCACTTCAGTACGGTAAAAACAAACTACTTTGTCCGGATTTACTCTCAGTCTAACGTTGATTCTGTTCCCCCGCCTCCTATCCCTATTAAGGATTTGACCCCTTCCTCTCCAGTCTCGCCTTTGAAATGGAGAGAGAAGTGCGAACGGAGGAAGTAATGAGAGACAAGAGTAGTTTTATTCTCGTCCTAGGGAGCTGACCCTCCCCCTCCCTTCATTTTTTGTTTTCTTATCCATTATATGTCTGTTTCAAAAAGCTTAGTGAAACTTCACTTTCTGAGTGGGTTGTTTGTTTTTTTTAAAAACCCATTTTACTAACGAGCCCCGTTTGCCCCAGGCGACAGGTGCTGGGGAAAACCAAAAGGTACCTTTTCCTGCGATTATTGCAGACTGTTGCCACAATACATGCACGCACAAGCATATCTATAGTCTGGGATCCCCCCAGGCTGCCTTTGTAGAGGTTGCCATGAAAAAGTGGGTACTTTACAACCTAAACAAGTTAGGACACCAGAACAGATTGTAAACTTGTATCCGTTGGTTTATTGTACGAGTCATGTGTGAAGAATTTTTAAATTATAAAATGTAGAGCATAATTAAAACCTTTCTCACTGTAATTTGAACACCTCGATTTGAGCAGTTATGTGCAGATAATAGAAAAATAACAATCTCAGATTTATTCTTGTATTTTGTACTTTTGCACTTTCCCTTTTATTTTAAATAGTTATGGACATTTATTTCTATATGAAGTGTCCTTCAGTATGTTAAGGAGAAAAGGATAAATGCAGTTCTGTAATTTGTGTACTAAGTACTTAGATTCCTGTTGTGGTCCTTTGTAATTTGTTTTGTTAAACTGGAAATGCAATAAAATAACTTTGTTAAAAAGAGCTTGGCTTCAAGTAGTCATTTAGACCTTAAAATTTTCATTTCAATAAAACTTTAATGGACATCTAGTCTCCTTATATTTTGGGTCTGAATGTTGATCTTAGGTGGATTTTTTTCCTTTAAGGGTATATGGGGGATAAGATGGTGTGTTGTGTATGAAGCCCAGATCTGAAGAGAAAAACGTGAATCAGAATACATTTGATTACTTCACATGTCTAGCTAGGGAAGGAGAACAAGTTTGTTTTTTTAAAGTAATATTCAGATATTTTATTCAGAATTTTACAAATTGAAACTTATAAATATTATTTTTTATCTTTCAGGATCACTACTCTTGGAATCAAAGATAAATCCAAACACTGCATATCAGAAACAACAGGCAAGTAGTTGTTTATCTTTAATTTGAAAGACTTCATCTGTGATCAAGGAAGTATTAATCTGACAAACATGGGAAAGCTTTCCTGACAAGAAAAAACATGTTTGGTAAACAGAGTTACACATTCTATGTTTTTTCCTGTAGGTCAAAAGTTTCAAACTAAAAAGTGAAAGTTTTTGTACTGGCAGTAATTTATTATCTTTGAATTGAGCCACTGTTAGTTTATGTTAGAATACAGTGTATTCATTAGTCTTACTTAACTACAGATAGCCAGATATCTTATACTCTGGATACTAAGCCTTTTATTCTCAATCACATTTAAAGGAAATGACATAAAAGAAAATTCAAAGGGGTACTCTTTAAAGCAAGGAAAGCCTGTTTGTGGTGTGAAATTCGATCTTTTGTTGAAAGCAAAGGTAGAGTTTTTGAAGTAGAAGCATTTAAATCCTGTTCTTTAATTGTTGTATATTTTTAATATAATCAGTGGGTACTTTATAAAAAGTGTACCTTGCCAATCATGTAATGTTTTCTGTTAATATTTATTGTCTTATTTGGGAAAAGAAAACCTGTGTTGTGTTTCAGTGTGCCCAGTTACTTAACCTGGAAATGGCAGCAGTGATTCAACCTTTTCTTCTGTGAATGTTTTCATTTTTATTATGAAAGATTTCAAAATTGAAAAGTACAGAAAATATGTGTGTCTGTGTAACACCACCAAATTTAGCAATGTTAACATTATACCATATTTGTTTCTAATCTTTGTAATGTTGAACATTGTGGATAGAGTTAAAGCCCCCTTTGTGCACATCTCATTCTATCCATTCTCCATCCTCCCTATAGGTAACCACTATTCTGAAGTTGATGTATTATTTCTGTACATGCTTATATACCTTTTCTGCATATGTATGTATCCATAAATAATATGTAGTCTTTTGTGTGTTTTTAAACTTTACATGGTTGATCTCATGCTCTTACGTGTACTCTGAACTTTCATTTTTCACCCAACAGTTAATTGGAAGATTTGTTGATGTTAACAATGTAGATTTAGTTGTTTTTTTTTAAACTGTATAGTATTCTTCTGTATGATATACACCTATTGTTAGACATTGGGATTATTTCGTGTGCGTGTGTGTGTGGTGTGTAAAGTGAATATGGCAGAGATTTTTGAAGGAAAAGATATATTAGGATTATATTTACATCATCAATATCTACTTTCTTCAAGGTCAATGAAAATTTGGATACCCAGAAATAAATACTTCACAATTGGGGGAATGAAATTATGTCTGTTGCACAGCTCGTTATTAGTAAAAGTCTTACTGTTAAACAATTGTTTTGTGTATGCAATACATTCTTAATCATTTCTTTGAAGTATTTAAATTTTCAATATTCAATTAATAGTTTTTTTTTCCTTCTGCTTAGAAAATACTGTTTATCTTTGATGGAGAATCAATTTAAACATTTGTCCTGTATTGAACACTTGAAAAATGTTTCCTATACCTGAGACATTTAAGTAAATTTAATTTCTAAGTCAGCTAAGCAGATGGTTATTCTCTGTCTTTGCATGAAATTTTACCAGGTAGCTACTTTTGTTTTTTTTGTTGTTGTCATTGGCCTCCTTTTTTGTGGGGAAAGCAATACTGTTTTGTAATCTTTTTTTTTTCCCCCATCTGCCTAAATATAAAATTCTCAAACTGTGTTCTTAAATGTGACTCCCTACAAATTAATTATAATGGATTCTTCTCAGATTGTGTATAAGATTCTTTAACTGTTGTTACTATTGGAAAGATCACATATGGTGGAGGTTTGTATATAAAGTAGCCCTCCAACATTAGTCCAAAAATACACGATGTTTCATCAGAAACTTTGGAACGTGTCTTTCTGTGTAATATTACTCTGATAGAAAACTAAAGTATTGGAGAAAAAAAGTACTTCTTTTTAAAGTTTTATGCTATTGGGAAAAATGTTTTCTGTAATTAATCATGTTTCATAATATACTATTAGGATTTTTAAGTATTTTTTCTAATTGAATTACCTTTACCAAATAACATTAAACTAGAAGAGAACTCTTTGGCACTGAGAGTAATATGAAAAAGCTTTGTATCTAAGACTGAAAAATGTGTAAATGGGGTCACTTGTTTTATTTTCTTTATTTTTGTTTAAATTGCACTTTTCTAATAGAATCAAAGAGCAATTTAGGGGATCTGTTAAACTTAGTTTCTTTGTTACGGATATGGTTTTTTCATTTTTTTCACCATAATCTTGTTCAATTTGCATTTTTTATCAGATTATAAAAATTGGGATTTCCAAACACATTGGTAGTTTTCTGTGTTCATTAGAATTACTTTTTTAAATGTCATTGTTTAAGTTATTCAATATATTAGTCCAGAAAATAGCCATTTCCAAAATTTATATGAAATATATTGATCGTTAGTGGGTTTTTAATTTTAAAAAGACTTGAGTGAATGAGATGCTCATAGTTTATAGGATATTTTGCTACAAAATACACTGAATAAATTCAAAGCGGACTATTTAGCATTCTTTTTTAACATTACTGTTCTAAAATGAGCCAAGTTCTGAATTATGGACTCAAAATAAGTTAGAATGAGTTGAGTTGAATGTCAAATGACCCTATATTGATAGGTCATCATTGATTCACAACACTTTCTTGCTTCAGTACTGTGGGCAGTACTGAAGTTGTTAATGGGAAGAAGATAAACTTAAAGGAGCCAATAAACTTGTTAAGCATTTAAACACATTGGGAAGAGAAGAGAATGATGATACAGTGGAACATGAAATAGTGTCTGATACATGTCAAAATTTTAAGTTACTTAGAATCCATCCTACTGATCTGGACTAAATCAAAAGCAGAGTCATAGGGATGTATACTCTTTATATTCAATACAATTTTAATACAATTTGTGTTAATTGGGTTTAGGAGAGAAGTATAAGGAAGTCCCCATCCTTTGTTTTATTGGGAGACAAGACATAACAGGTGAAACAATTACATAACAGTAATAAAATATCTGATAAAGGGTTTTAACCCAGTCCTTATTGAAAGCCCATGAAAGCATTTCACAGATGAGGCAGTTAAGGCACAGAAAGGTCAAGTTTCTTGACTGAGATTTTACAGCAGGTATGTGCCAACACAAAATTTATATAAAGCTATTTTATTCCACAGACTTGGATAGTAGAAAATTAAAGAAGGAAGAGATTAATTTTCTACTATCCCAAGTCTGTGGAATAAAATAGCTTTATATAAATCTATATCAATTTCACTCTCCCTGGTGGTGCCTGTTGAAGGAATTGTGATAGGGAAGGAAATAGTACACCTGACACAAAAGTTATTAAGGCTCTTGGCAGCAGAGGTTTCTTATTTGTGAGCTTGGTTTACTAAACAAAAGGGAGCTATTCTAGATTCTTGAGGAGGGGCCTAACATGATGAAAGTGATACTGTGTTTAGGAAGCAAGTATGGCAATGTCATGAATAATGAATTGGAGGTGGAGAGGGAAATAAGAGCTTTAGGTAGCAAGACCTTTTACTATAATTCAGATGCAGGAAAATAAAAGTCTGTTCCAGTGTAGTAAATGGAATTGTAAAGAAGAAATAGAGCTCCAGTATATTAGCAAGAAAGTGCTGGAAGATTTGGTGAATGATTAAATATGAAAGAGAAGGAATCAAGGGTCACTAGTAGTGTTTTGAGTCTTGGGGCCAGGAAAATGATGGTTCTCTTCACTTTCTCTCTAGAAACTGAAAAGTGACAAGAAAGCAGGTCATTTGGCTAGTGGCTTGTTCATTCCAAAAAGCAAAAAACCCTCTTTGTTTATTTTGGATAGATAATACATTCACATCTTTAAAAATTCAGAAAGTATTTGGTGAAGTCTCTCCCACCCTGGACTCCATAGTTTCCCTTGCTAGAGGCCACCACTATTACCAGTTTCTTACATACCTTCCTAGAGGTTTTATGCATGTGTAAACAAATAGGTATGCAGTCACATACATTTTCCCTTTTATTGTCATAAATGGTAGCATACTATATACTGTTCTGTTATCTTTGGTTTGGATTTTTATTTTTTTCACCCTTTCCACACCTGTGGTTTAGATTTTTAAAGTGCAGTTGAAAGCTTTTGAAAATTTTCAGCAGAGGAATGACATGATCCAAACTAGTAACATCAGTGTGTGGAATTGAAGAGAGGCAATAACTGGAAGAATAGCTGAAAGATCACAACATAATCCAAGAAGATATAATGTTGAATCGGGTTAGGGTGATGTCAGTGGAGATAGAAAGAGGTGGATGGATTTGAGATATATATAGAAGATAAAATTGACAGGACATGCTGCTGGGTTAGGTATTTGGTAATCAGGAAGAAGATGTAGTCAAGAGGAAGAATAAGCAATTGGAAAGAGTAGAGAATCAGGAAAACATGTTGTCTTGAAACCAAGGGAGAACAGAATTTTGATAAGGAAAGGAGGGTCAGTCAATGAATGGCTGTTCATACCCTTCAAAGGTAAGATTGAGACTATTCTAGGTTTTAGCTAGAAGAACATTTGCCAAGATAAAGATAGAGGTGAAAGTTTTGAATGCTGAGTTAAAATAACAGCATGAGTTTCTAATGAGTAGGGTCTACTCTAGCTATAGATCAGGAGCATGAGTGGAGGACATGAATTATTAGATTGGAAAGATTGGACAGTAATGGATAGAGGTATGTTCTGGGTGGTTGTTCTAGAATGGGACTAAGAGGTATCTTTTGGAATGGGACTAATGAGGAATACTTGGAAATCAGATGGAGAGGGTTTTTAAATAGGGGTCCAGACAGATACCTAGATAAATGTAATGCCTCTGGGCAGGGGGTTGGGAAGCAAGTTGTTGAGAACTTTGTGTTCTTTTAGAATTGTTTACATTTTTTATGGGACATAGTAGCATGGACATGGGTTTAGAGCTGAATACTCTTTTAAGTTTTTTTATTTCATTATTTCAAATTTTCTGAGCTAATTTTCTCTGAACCATACCTTTTATTTATTTTTTTATTTTATTTATTTTTTTAAAGATTTTACTTATTTATTTGATAGAGAGATAGCACAAGTAGGCAGAGAGGCAGGCAGAGAGAGTGAGGGAGAAGCAGACTCCCCGCCGAGTAGGGAGCCCGATGCAGGGCTCGATCCCAGGACCCTGGGATCATGACCTGAGCTGAAGGCAGCCGCTTAACCAACTGAGACACCCAGGCACCCCTAAGCCTTACCTTTTAAATGATGATACTACCTACATCATGTAATAGTTGTGAATTAATGTATGAAAAATGCTTTAGCATGGTATGTGACACATAAGCTCAATAAGAGAACTATAGTCATAATTTCATCATAATCCTCTTTTCCAATGAGGAAAGAAAAATCAAAGAGGTTAAATACTTTGCTGAGTCACAGAAATAGTGGACAGTGAAACTGAGTGGTGCTCAGGTCCTAATTCTAGTCTGGGATTATTCCCATTATATCCAAATATATGTGGATTTTAGGAAGATATTAGTATTGTTTTTAGCAATATCATCAGGTCTGTCTTGGACTATATGTTATACCATACTATATTTTAAAAATCCATCTCAAAAAAAGTTTAGGTCAGCTACCCATTAGGAGAGCTAGATGTTGCATAATATGTCTGTTAATCTCACTCATTTTCAGACTTCTATATTGATTTTGAATATGTAAATTGAAGTCTACAAATCTGCTGATATTTCTATTTTCCCTTTTAAAAAAATAAGTATTCCTTTTGAAAAACTTCAGCTCTGTATTGAATTTCGTCAGAGCGATTGGGGCAAAGGTAGGATTAATTTGACAAGCAGTAGGATCTCAGATATTTCATGAGTGGATTTTATTCATGTTAATATACTGGAGAGGAAAACTGAAACTGATAATCCATTGGTTTGTTAGACTATTTTAAATGTGTCACAGGTGCCTTTGTGAGTATGATGTAAAAACTGAAGAGACCCTTTCCATAGAAAAGATGTTAAAAGCACCAAGTTTTAGATACAATTCTAAGGTGTGATTCAGACCTTGAATAAGAACCTTTGATTTAAACAGTATTCACCTCAGGAATGTATTTTTAATATTTAAGATCAGAAATGACCATTTCTCATAATAAAACTACATTGTGAAAATCTGATTCAGTAAAAGCTAAATTGTCAAGCCTCTCCAGCTCATGTCTTAACTTCCATCCTGGCATTAGACTTAATCACCTTTCTTATTTTTTTAAAGGACCAGAGCAAATATAACTGACTTTTTCTATTCTCCCTGAAAGCTCATTTTAAATCTGATTTCCATGGGGACATAGTGGTGATTAAATGTTTAGTTGGTAGAGGAAAACTCTTAAGCTTCTCTTAGTTTAAACAGGCATTAATAATGTCCCAAAGATGTGTGTGCCACGCACAAATGAGCAAAAAATACAATATAAAGAGCACAGCAGTTGAAAATGGACATTACTACTAAAACTGAGCTTGACTTTGGGATATGTAGGAAACCCTGCCATTTGACACTTTTTATTTTGTTTTAAATATTCTTGTGCAAGCTTTGTGCTCTCTTACCTAGGAGCTTTTACTGTGATCTTTGGAATAAGCAGTTACAAGAAGTACTTCTTACGGTTATTTTTTGACTGAGATAGTAGGTTTCCAGGGAGGGGAGGAAAAAAGGATGGGATTTGTAACCCATTTTGAGTAGATTTCATAGAGCTGGAAGGTGCCTGCTCTGATGGCAGTTTCCTATCCTCTGTTAACCAACCGGAGATAGACTTAGATGATGTTTTCAAAAGAATTATCTGAGACCCTTGTTAAAAATAAGGATTTGGGGGCTTCACTCCAGGGGAGAAGCATGGGAATTTGTATATTTAACCATCACCCAAGGTCAATCCTCTTTACATTGAAAAAGGATTCTAAATATAAATCCCATTTAGTTTCTGGGGTTTTGCCTGGCTTAGGGAGAAGACTTTACATTAAGAAGAAACAAGAAACAAACGAGAAAATGATGAAGAAGGGGACTCAGTTACCTTAAGTCAGACTTCATTGCTTGCCTGGACTTTTGCTCAGAAGATAGATTGGAACCAAATTGGAAAGGGCCTTGGGTGCCTGGATAAAGTATTCTGGATTTGATCCTGTTGTACTAGTGATCTCTAAATTGAAATGCACAGTATAAAGCACTGAGATTTGAGAAGAAACCTGCTTAGCTATTTTAATCAAAAGAAAAAATTGACTTTTGCTAATACTTAATAAGCAAGTGGTCAGAAGTAAAAACAACAACAACAACAACAACACACAGACATGATATTCTAAGAGTAACACTTCCATGAAAAGTGTTCCCTAACTACTGTGAATTACGGTAGCCTGCATGTGCAGATAAATATTTATAGATATTTTCCAATTTAAACTGACCTGTAACCCTAACAAAATGAATGCATGCCATAAAAAGGCCTGAAAAAAAATAATGTAAATGCAAATGAACATGATAATGGTAAAACTGACATTTATACTCCCAGTTAATCTGTCAGCCAAGTAATAATGCAGAAATAATGATAAAATAGATCTCACAAGGGCACCTGGGCGGCTCAGTCGGTTGGGCATCTGCCTTCGGCTTGGGTCATGATTTCAGGGTCCTGGGATCGAGCCCCGCGTTGGGCTCCCTGGTTGGCAGGGAGCCTGCTTCTCCCTCTCCCCTGCCTCTCTCCCCTGTTTGTGCGTTCTCTCTCAAATAAATAAATACAATCTTTAAAAAAAAAATAGATCTCACAAGAAGTTGCTCCTCCCCCAAAATTCAGAATTATTAAAAGGATGACATTAAATATGGATTTGTATCTACTTTCATTTGTGGATGTACTGTGCCCTAAATATATATTGGGTCTTAAAATGCTAACCAATAATGGTATGGAGCCATAACAGTTTAAATATTTTAAAATGTTGTTTATTTTATCTTTATATAAGGCTTTTTATGTCTATTTTAGTGTGTGTTTTATAGAGTATTGATGTACTAATACTATATTCCTGAATATAATGTATAAGTAATTTGAGACATACAAATAGAGTATTGGAGATCACTGTTTATGAAGCTGTTTCAAGGAGAGCTCTAAGAAGTTGACTCGGGTTGAGTAAAGTACATGAGCCTGAGTGTGTTTCCTAGACCTTTAACCAGAGGAGCTCTGTCTTTATCTTTTTTTTTTTTTTTACATGAAGATTCTGAGTAAAATTTTGTTTATAAAAAGTTCTGCTGGGTTTTTTTAAAGATTTCAAAACCTCTTCTGTATATGGTGGGAGCCATGGAAAGTTTTTATTTTTTTTTTTATTTATTTATTTAAAGGTGAAATATATTTTCCTTTGTTACACAGCTAGAAAGTGTAGAATTTTTTTTAAAAGATTTTTATGTATTCCAGAGAAAGAGCGAGCAAGCAGGGGGGAGAGGCAGAGGGAGAAGCAGACTTCCCGCTGAGCAGGTAGCCTGATGTGGGGCTCGATCCCAGGACCCTGAGATCATGAGATGAGCCAAAGGCAGACGCCCAACTGACTGAGCCACCCAGGTGCCCCACGGAAAGTTTTTAAATGAAAGGAGTGACCTGATAAAATTTAGAATATGTGGTGGCAAATTTTCCTTCCAAGAAGCACAGCCAGAGGAAAGGGAGAACACAGCTTTCCAGGTGTTGTTCTTACCTGATTAAACAGCAAATAAGTATTAATCTGAGGCCTGGGTTAATTGAAGGATATTTTTCACTTACAGATTAGAGCTATCAAAGTATTGAAGTGTTTTCATTTTGAAGACTTTGTTAATCTGAGGCTCACTTTTAGTATTATATTTTTTAATATCAAGTCATAATATTTAGAAATATTAGATGAACAATTATTAACTAATATATAAGGTGTTTTTGTAGATTATATACTTGGTAATTAGGATATAAACTCATGTATATTTTCTTTTTTTTTAAATGTATATTTTCTGAAAAAGTTTTAACCGTGTTAAACTTTCATTGTTATATAGCCTTAAAAAATTGGCCATTTCATTTGAGTGTTGCATAATGATTTTTGTGTTTAGATGTGTCTGTGTTTTAATTTAAACCCAAACTCTAGTTTTTAATAAAGGGGTTGACAACTTTTTCCTAAAAGCTTAACTGACTTTTTGGTAGGGATACAATTAAGGACATTAGTAGAAAAACACCTAAACCCTGGGGTTCTTAATTTTTCTACAAACTAAAATAGGTGCTGAAATAGGTGTTGTTGATAATACTTAGAGCTAGAGTATCTTCATTTTGTCATTGTTTTGAATTCCTTCATATACTGAAGGCTTTTCCAGATTCAGAGGAGAGAGGCAGTAGAGGATTAAAATGTCTACATTACTGCTTGGCCAAGAATGGCTGGACTTCCCATTCGACATTATCGTAGTAACATGAGCCAGAGCCTGCTACCCTGTTTTAATATTTTTTTTTGTTTTAGAAAATTCTCAATGTCATTTTAGTACCCAAACAATTCCATTGCCAGTATATTACTAAGCTTCAAAGGATAACAAAATACAGTTACATGATGTCAGTTGAATATACATTAATTGCACACATCAGAGGGCGTTTGTCACCACTATGCTGTTTCCTCTCATCTTGATTTCTACTTACACTTCGTAGTTATTTCTTTTCTAGCTTTTCTAGTGTGATGATGTAAAAATCTTTATTTTTAAACAGGATACATTAATTGTTTGGTCGGAAGCTGAGAACTATGATCTGGCTCTAAGTTTTCAGGAAAAAGCTGGCTGCGATGAGATTTGGGAAAAAATTTGTCAGGTAAGGTTTTTTAAATAATATTTAAGTTTGCATTCTTGATATTTTTTCTTTTTACCTGAAAGATATGTATTAGAATGTGGAGAAAGAATGTGTTTATCACTTTAGATTTTGATAGCATATATTCATAATTAATAAAAGGTCAGTAAATAATTACGTTCTAAGTCTTTGAGGTTTTTCTTTAATATTTGGTCACCTGTTTGCCTGATGTTTATGAATACTGTGTGCCAGACACTAATGATCAAAAGTGCTCATGACTTCAATTCTGAAAGAACTTATAATATAGCAGAATATAAGATAGGTGGTAACTCTCACGTAACTGGAACTTTTTTTTTTTTTAAGATTTATTTATTTTTAGAGAAAGCACACACACAGGCGGGAGGAGTAGAGGGAGAGAGACTCTCAAGCAGACTCCACATGGAGCCCAACGTTGGACTTAATCCCACGACCCCGAGATCATGACCTAAGCTAAAACCAAGAGTCAGATGCTCAACCCACTGTGCCACCCAGGCTTCCCTGGTACTTTTTTAATAAAGTTTTTATTTTAGGGGCGCCTGGGTGATACATTTAGTTAAGCATCTGCTTTTGCCTCAGGTCATGATCCCAGGGTCTTGGGATCGAGCCCCGCTTCGGGCTCCCTGCTGAGCGAGAGCCTGCTTCTCCCTCTCCCTCTGCCCCCACCCCATGTTCTTTCGCACACTCGTGCACACACGCATGCTCTCTCTCTCTCTCTCAAATAAATAAATCTTTAAAAGTTGTTATTTTAGAAGTTCAGATTTATAGAAAATATGAGCAGAAAATACAGAGAGAGTTCCTGTGCACTTCCCTCCCTAACACCTTCTCCTCCAGTTTCTCCTGTTAATGGTTTCTTAAATTAGTAGGATACGCTGGTCATAATTGATGAGCTAATATTCATACGTTATTATTACTATTCATTATTATTATTCATACATTATTATTAGCTAAAGGCTATATTTTATTCAGATTTCCTCAGTTTATTTTATTTTACTTATTTATTTTTTTAGAGAGAGAGCGAGCGTGCATTTGAGTGTAGCAGGGGCAGAGGGAGAGAGAGAATCTTAAGCAGGCTCCATGCCCAGCACAGAGCCTAACTCGGGGCTTGATCTTAAAACCCTGAGGTCATGACCCTGAGATCATGACCTGAACTGAAATCAAGAGTCAGTTGCTTTAACCAATTGAGCCACCGATTGTGCCACCCAGGCGCCCCAGAGTTCCTCAGTTTAAAACGTAGTGTCCTTTTTCTGTTCCAGGATTCCATTCAGTATACCATATTACATTTAGTAGTTATGTCTCCTTAGGCAAATATAGTCTGTGACAGCTGGTAACTGGAATTTTAAATTAATCGTAACATTTTAACTATTATTTTCTGTAAATGGAATCACTGTTTCAGCAGTTGCCTAGTGTAATATTCTGTTCTAATGTTTTTTACTATTGTCATTTTCACTTCTATCAGCTTTTCTTTATAGTGATTCTGATCACTGAAGGTTCTTGAGTTAGTTTTAATGCATCTGACCACAGTAATTTTTTTCTGTAGTCCTCCCAGTAACAGTGCCACACAGTGCAAGAAAGTATGAACCTTCTCATTCTATATAAAGCTTATTTAACAGCTGGCTCTAGGTCACAAATCTGAACTGGAAGTAGATGGTTTGTTTCTTTCCACCTCATATCTTACTATGTATGTATCAGGTATTAATGGAGCATTATTAGTATACACTATTAAATAGAAGAATTTCCATTGATGAACAGGTGAAAACACTGGTAAATATGATTTTGCTTTAATTTGTAAAATATACCTAAGAATGTAATCCAAATTGTTTTGTTATTATTTTGCCTTTGTGTTTTGCCTGTCTTTAAACCTATGGGTGGTGATGATGAGAAGGTCCTAATACCCTTTTTTTTCCCCTTGTGTGCTCTCCACAGATTGAGATTGAATTTTATGTTTGCAAAGTTTTCTATAAAGTGAGATGTAAGACTTAAAAATGACCTCTATTGCAGATTCAGACACATGCAGTTCACAAATATTTGCTGCTCTGTTCTTGATTCAGAATCATGCATGGGTTCACCTACAAAATGAGGGGAAAAAACTGGTCCATGAAAATAATGAAAGCATACTGAAAGATATAAAACTTTAAAAATAAAAGAGGGAAAGATTACTTTTCTATAATGTGGGTTTAAAAGCTGTTCAGAATATTAATAGTATATAAAGATTAACCTTTTTTATTATAAGTTTCTGAAAAGTGATGTTTTATTTTGTATTCTCCCTCCTCTAATATACCAGCATGGCAACTGGCACATGTTGTGTGTGTACACAGTACATATTTAAAGAATGAATGAATAAGACAGAAGATAAACATCTTACTTAGAACTAGGATGTTGGACTACATTTCTGCTAGAACATATATTTATGTGGTGGATAATATTTTCCAGTGATCGACATATTACATTATGCCTACTCCCTTCCCACACATCAGCATGTACTGTTTAATATTAGGTCCTGGATATACATATGTTCTTGAAGACTTGGTGCATTTGTCCTGGAAAGTTTTGCTGAAATTTGTTTACTGTTTTCACTCATGCAGTTCAAGAGTTCCCACAACCACTGTCAGGTTCACTAATTCACTAGAAAGACTCACAAAACTCCACAAAGCTGTTACATTCATTGTTACAGTTTATTACAATGAAATAATACAGATTAAAATTACCAGTGGGAAAAGGCACATAGGTCAAAGTCTAGGAGAGTTCCAGGCACGAGCTTCCAGTTTTCTTTCTCAGGATACTTATGCAGACAGCACTAATTCCAGCAATGTTGTGTGGCAACCTGCACATAGTATTGCTGACCAGAGAAGCTTACCCCAACCTGTGTGTCCAGTATTTTCATTGGGTGTTAGTTCTATAAGCAGGCTGACTGCCCTGTGGCTGACTTTAGTTTCCAGCACCTCCACAGGTTGAGCTGATACTATGTGGCCTAAGACCTCCACTATAAACCACCTAGCTACCCACACAAAGAATGTCTGGCATAGCCCAAGGCTCCCAGGTAAACAGAAAACACTCAGACAGGATATTAAAAGTGCTTAGAGGTTACCTCTCAAGAGCTAGGCAAAGGCCAAATCTTTCTTGAGGCAAGACTAATCCTTGACTGCAAAGGCCACCCGTTGGCCCATTGCCAAGACTCTCACAGCAAAATGATTATATTTGTCTGAGCGTCTATATTTAGTATAGCATTTATATGACAGAACAGATATCAATATGAATATGCCTGATATTTGAAGGAGCCATTCTGGGGTAGGGATATATTTAAAGAAACAATCTGTCTGATAAAGCCGTGATTTACTTTTTATATTTTGTGCTGATTACTCATTTTTCTCCTTGATCTGTTGCAGTTTGTACCTTATGATAAACTTGTACAGAGGTGTTTAGCAAAGAAGTTAACTGACAGTTAACAAAATCCATTTCTTCCTCCTGCCAGGCATTTTCTTTGAGCATTGATGTTGAGGAGGTTTTAACTCCCGTTTCCCAGCATTAATATTATATTAATATTATGACGCTTATGTACCTAAGGTAGTTGGAGCAACAATGCTAATATTATACCATGTTGCAGTATGGTAGTAGATGAGACCTGAAAAGTAGGAGTCTGGCACATTACTAGAATCATTAACAGTTATTAACAATTGTTTCAGTTCATCAGGTTTATTTACAGGCCTCCATTCAACCTTGTCAAGTCCCAAGAATAGGTGATCTTGGCAAACGTATGGCTTTTACCCTTCCAGGCACCTGATACAATTGAGCTAAGAGAATATCATCTCTTGCTCCAATCCTTTCTTGAGGCACTAGTGTTAATATTGGATTTCTCTTGTAGCTTTACCCATTTATTCATTCCTTTGCCCTTGGTTACTATTTCTTCCCATTTGTCAATGATTTTTACTCACACTTTTCCACCTTTGGAACGGGTGCTAGATTTGGCCACTCTGCTGGTCCAGGAAGTTTAATTTTTTACTAAACAACTGAGTACTGTACTTTTTTTTTTTAAGATTTTATTAATTTTAAAGAGCGAGAGAGCATGAGCAGGATGGAGGGAAAGGGAGAAGCAGACCCCCTGCTGAGCAGGGAGCCTGACATGGGGTTCAATCCCAGGACCCTGAGATCATGACCTGAGCCGAAGGCAGATGCTTAACCTACTGAGCCAGCCAGGTGCCCCGTGTACTGTACTTTTTAAATCTATGCATGTTGCTGAATATAGATTTAGTTTATCGCTCCTCACAACTGCCTGGTATTCCACAGAACCATACGTTGTCTTACTTTCCATTTCTGAGAAGCCCTTGCTGACCTTTGAAAAAACAATTTTAATTTAAACAAAAATCATATTACTCAGTCACTTCTTAACTCCTTATATTGAGAAAGTAAAACTCTGAAAAGTGTAACAGCTCAGAGAACAATAAATTTCTTAAGGAGAATGGTGAATAATAGTGAATAATTTTTTATCTTAGATAAAGATTTATTACTTAGTCATTAGAGTCCTTCACTTTCTCAACATTGATACCATATTTTGAATTGTCCCTTTGGCAGGGCAAGGCACCACTATAAGATTTAGAACAGGGGAGATGTATGCCTGTGTATCGCAAATGGGTGAAGGGCAGCCGTGACGGGGAAGGAGGGAGAAGATTGGGCATGGCATGTGGGAAAGCCCCAGAAGGCCACACTAAGGTGTAACCAGTCATGCAGCTCTACCTACATCTCTCTGAACTGTTTCCCTAGAGTCCAGGATATAATTCTGCTGATATCCACCTTGGTCATCATTAGTGCTTAATGCACCAAAGATGTGGGGTCCCTATTCAAGGTCCCTATAAATTTTTTGGCTTCAGTCCGATTCTTTTATGTGTGGAAGAGGAAGAAGTTATAAAAAGAGCTAAGATAATTTCTGTATATATAGCTTTTAGAAAGCATAAAATCAAAAGTACGTATGGAAGCATTAACCTCAGAAAATGGGAGGGTAGAGACATTCTCTTTGAAAGAGATGATGGAAATGAGTGAAAATAAGTTGTGAGATGGAGAAGGGTGTTGGATATTGGAATATGTTGAATACCAGTGGTCTCTTTTTTCAAAGGAAAGGTTCTCTCTCCTGAGATTTAAAGGGGAAAGTAGTAGTGTTTGACACTTAAAAGGGGGAAAAAGTTAAAGCAACAGCTGTAAAGGAAGTAAGCTAGAAGGGTGGAAAAGAAATTTTTGTTGAGAACCCTACTGATAGTGTAAATTTTTGTGAACTTACACAACCACAAATGACCCTATAGTTTTTAAGTGTTACCCTAATACCAAATTTCTACCTTCTGTCCTACTCTTTTTCCTGAGTAGTAGGTCCACAGATTTAGTTGCCAGCTAGGTATTCAGACACCTAAAACTTAATAGAACTGAACTTTTACTAACCATTCCTCTCCCACACTCTTAGTTTTTATTAAAGGAGCCATAATCTTTAAAACTATAGGGTCATTTGTGGTTCCTCCTCTCTTTTGTACCTGTCCCTTATCTGTCCCACCATCACTATCCAAATTCAGTTGTTCATGTAGACTTTGGAATAACACCCTAATTTATCTATATTCTCAAATTTATCCCATACAACTGATGCCAGGTTGACTTTCTAAAGGACAATGCTGCACATTCACTTCCCTAAACAATAACTCAAGTGTTCTAGCTTGGCTTTCCATAATCTGGCTTTAATCTACATTTCCAGTTATGTTGCTGTTAGCTGTATGCCTGTCACACATTTCCATCTCTCTGCCTCTACTATTCCCTTTGCACTTTGCATGCCTTTATCCGCATCTGAATCTTACCCATCTTTGAAAGTCCAAATGCCACTTTGAAGATCTCAAATGCCACTGCTTTTATGATTTCTTCCTTATAGCCTCTCCTCACCACCCCCTGTACCCCCAAGAGCTGGAAGGAATTTCCCTTCGTCTGAATTTCCATAGTATTTTATCTGAACTGCTCTTATGACCTTGTTACTCACCCTCTTATATTTATGTGTCAGTCTCCCTAAACCCAACTACTCTGTTGAGGACTCAGAAGTAAAAGTACTCTAGGAGAAAAATTACCTTATATGCACCAGTATATCTGTCTACTTTCTCTAAGCTCTTAAGTCTTTTTTCATGTTGTTTTGGTGGATTTGGAAATTTCTGGAGCTTTTTCATCTCAGGATATTTGGATATTTTGAGGTGAAAAGAGGATAATTGCACTCTTGTGTTAGGAATTAGAAAAAATTTATAAAGAATAAAGTTTTTATGTTATTATAGAAATCATTTATAGAAAACTTGTTATAAGGTAGCCATGCTTTTCTTGAGCTGTCAACATGAATCATAAAACAGTTTTTTTATTCATTATGTTTTCTAGATATTATAAGTTGGAGGCTTTATCACAGATGTTAAATGAATGCCAGTTTTTAAAAGAATATTCTTTGTTTTTTTCTTATTTTTTTTAAAGATTTTATTTGAGAGAGAGAGCACAAGAGCAGGGTGTGAGGGGCAGAGGGAGCAGCAGACTCCCTGCTGAGCAGGGAGCCTGATGCAGGGCTCAATCCTGGAACTCTAGAATCATGACCTGAGCCGAAGGCAGACACTTAACCGACAGAGCCACCCAGGCGCCCCAAGAATATTCTTTGTTTTTTAGAGCAGTTTTAGGCTCATAGCAAAAGCAGCTCTTTGTCCAAAAGTGAATTTCAAAAGTAATTTGAGGAAATCTTCTCACTCTTGAATATACAGAGTTGGGTTTTAGTTTGGTTTAAACTTAGTGGTGTTTGGGGTGCCTGGGTGGCTAGTTGGTTTAAGCATCTGACTCTTGATTTCAGCTCAGGTCATGATCTCAGGTTTGTGAGATCCAGCCCTGCATCAGGCTGCAGGCTGGGCGTGGAGCCTGCTTAAGATATTTTGTCTCTCTTTCCCCGCCCCTTCTAAAATATATATATACACACACACACATATATAATATAAATATACCCATATATAATATATGTATATGTAATGTATATTATACATATATAAAAATAGTAAACGGTAGTGTTTTTGTCAGGCCAGTGTGATGGTGCATTAAGAGTCATACGTAGTAATTTGGGGGACCCACAGAAGAGTTAACCTGAAAAATTCAAAATTAGTTGGAATAGTGAAGTTACTAAACAGCTGCACATGGTTATTACATAACATCACATAAATCAGTGTAACATTAGCTTAAATGTGCACATTGTCAGGGATCAGAGTTAACCTCAAGTTATAAGTTGGGAAATTTAGAGGTGAAATTGAGACTCAAGTAATTGACTCTAAACTGGGTATGTTTTCCCCCTCTAGACTTCACTTCTAATTAACAATGGCTGTGTGGCTAATATTGTTTCTCTGCAAGGTATTTTTACTTAAATTCAGCGGTCAGTGATTTGATTTCCAAAATTTTGAATTCTTTTGTATTTTAAGGTAACCAGCTGTACTTGGATGTTTTTAGGTTCAAGGTAAGGATCCATCAGTGGAAGTCACACAGGACCTCATTGATGAATCAGAAGAAGAACGATTTGAAGAAATGCCTGAAACCAGTCATCTGATTGACCTGCCCACATGTGAACTCAATAAACTTGAAGAGATTGCTGACTTAGTTACCTCAGTTCTCTCCTCACCTATCCGTAGGGAAAAGCTGGCTCTGGCCTTAGAAAATGAAGGCTATATTAAAAAACTACTGCAGCTGTTCCAAGCTTGTGAGAATCTAGAAAACACTGAAGGCTTACACCATTTGTATGAAATTATTAGAGGAATCTTATTCCTAAATAAGGCAACTCTGTTTGAAGTAATGTTTTCTGATGAGTGTATCATGGATGTTGTGGGATGCCTTGAATATGACCCTGCTTTGGCTCAGCCAAAAAGGCATAGAGAATTCTTGACCAAAACTGCAAAGTTTAAGGAAGTTATACCAATAACAGACTCTGAACTAAGGCAAAAAATACATCAGACTTACAGGGTACAGTACATTCAGGACATCATTTTGCCTACACCATCCGTTTTTGAAGAGAATTTTCTTTCTACTCTTACGTCTTTTATTTTCTTCAACAAAGTTGAGATAGTCAGCATGTTGCAGGTGAGTAAGCAAAGGTGTTCCTTTATTTTTTCAGATACTTACTTCCCTTAATAGCTGGAGCTGGTATTCATTCCTTTTTGAAAGATTTCTTTTGTTTACTTTAAATATACTGTCAAGCATAGAAAACAGGACTTTATCTCATGGGTTTTTGAAGGAGAATCATTTCTTAATGTGACCTTTTACATTTTTAAGTGTTCTGTGATGGAGCTTTTTTAAACTTCATTTTTGCATATATTTTAAAAATTACAAAATATATATGACATAAAATTGATCATTTTAACCATTTTTAAGTATATAATTCGTAGCATTAAGTACATTCACAGTGTTATGCAGCCATCACCACTGTCCATTTCCAGAACTTTTTCATCATCCTGAACAAAAACAGCTATTTTAAGACTATCTTTTAGTCCATTTTGTGAGACCTAGTTATTATTAGGGGTGTGTGTGTGTGTGTGTGTGTGTGTGCTTAAAGCTTCCCGAATAATTCAAATGTGCAGCCAGTACTGAGAAACACTAATCTTCAGGAAAAGATAATTAAATTATGTCTCCTTGAGTTGTAAAATAGGAATTTATACTGTGTTTATCATGTTAATCCTTTATACCCTAACAGTGTAGTAAGGATGATTTTGAAGATTTTGCTTTACTTGTGGTAGTATACGATACCCACAGTTTCCTACATAACTGCCTTTGTTATGTCCATATCACTCATTAAATTTTTTGAGCAGCTTCTGTATACATAGTGTAGTGGTTCTCAAGTGTGTTCTCAGAGCTCCTGAAACCCTTTCAGAGAGGTCTGTGAAGTTTTTCCTTTTCCAACTTCTTATTACTGTGAGGCGGTATTTTCTTCATATACTTCAACCAAAACATATCACAACAGATTGGATGTCAAAGAAGATATGAGAATATAGCTTTCTTCTATTAAGCCAAACATTATAGAGATTTACAAAAATGTAAAACAGAGCCACTTTTTTCTAAATTTATAAAATTTTTTCTAAATTTATAAAATTTTCTCATATAAAATACATAAACTTATAATAGCTTATTTCTAGAGCAAATTAATAACTGTTTCTAAATGTCTCAGTTTTGATTATAAATATTGATAAACATAATCCACATAATAAAAGCTCTTTGGAGACCTCCATCATTTTTAAGAGTTTAAAGTGGTCCTGAGACCAAAATGTTGAGAATCTCTGTCTTAGTACTTAGCTATGAGATTCTACTTCATGATGCTTCCAACCATCATTCACCTTTCCCTTGTTACTGTATTTTTTTGTACAGGATTTACTTCTCTAGTTCATTCTTTCACCTCACAGTTTTTCCTTATTCCACAATAACAGGTATAAGGGAAAATTAGACTTATGAATGAGGTTCCATTTATAATATATGGGACCTGCTTTTTTAAAACCATACTTGCTGTACAATTCAGGGTGCCATTTGACTTGCTAACAGAAAAACAGTTACAGTTAAAGAGTTTGGAAGTAGACTCACAGTCAATGTAGCTGATGTAAAGCACCCATTAACAGAAACTCAAGTGCAGAAGCTTTCATATGACTGCTTTTGACTTCAGAAGGGTTTCCAAATCCATAATACTGAATTATAAATGCTTTTTTATATTTTAAAAAATAAATTATGCAGGGGCGCCTGGGTGGCTCAGTCGTTAAGCATCTGCCTTCGGCTCAGGTCATGATCACAGGGTCCTGGGATCGAGCCCCGCATCGGGCTGCCTACTCTGCAGGAAGCCTGCTTCTCCCTCTCCCACTCCCCCTGCTTCTGTTCCCTCTCTCGCTGTCTCTCTCTCTCTCTCTCTCTCTGTGTCAAATAAATAAGAATTTTTAAAAATAAAAAATATAAATAAATTATGCAAACTATAAGTAAATATTTATAACACCTTGTCATTTTATATATTGTGTCAGATCTATTTATAAAGGCTACAATTATATAAATCAAGTGTAGCTTTAAGAAAAGAAAGTCTTACTCATTTCTGGTCCATTAGATGCATTTATGAAATAGTCAGATACTGTGAATTACCTGTTGTTTATCCAGGGTTTACCACTTAGTTATCTCTTACGTGTCAGCAGTGATGCTGAATTCTGTTTTCTATTCTCAACAGTATGTGAGAAGAAAGAAATTAGGATTATGGTGATTGGCCTCTAACAGCTCATTTCCTAAAGCCCAACTCTGAGGTTTCCATGGACAAAGTTTTTGGCTAGATATTAGATGTTTCCAGATATCCTTCTAGCTAGGATACCTATCTGTAGCTTTATTTGTTTATTTATTTATTTGAGAAAGAGAGAGCAAGTGTCGGTGTGCACGCATGAGTTGGGAGAGGAGCAGAGGGAAGGGGAGGAGGAAAGAATCTCCAGCAGACTCCGTGCTGAGGGCGGAGCTGGACGTGGGGCTCCATCTCACAACCCTAGCCAAAACTAAGAGTCAGACACCTAACTGACTGAGCCACCCAGGCATCCTGGTATCTGTAGCTTCTTAAATGAGTATTAACCTGCTGTTGTATGAGTTACATAAGCAAGTGAAAATGTAAGAATTCTATTTATCGGAACCAAAATGAGTTAGTGCAAAGGTACATAAAATAACTCCTAGCCTGAATTAGGTTAATTAACAGAAATTATATGAAAGCACTTACTGTGGTCACTGGCTTCTGGTATGTACTCTAGTACATGTTGAGATTCTCTTAAGCTTGATTGGGGCATAAGAGTTTAGTTAACCTGAACTTTCTAATTGCAGATCAAAATCCCATGTGCCCAGAATTGAGAAATATACTTTAAAATGTTTTAAAAATTAAATTCCTTAAAGCCAATAAAATGAGGTTATTTTCACACAGACAGCTACAGATAAGATCCTTTTCAGAACAAGAAGTTTTAACTTCTTCCTTCACTAGAAATGGTGGAGGACAGATACCGCAAATGTTGACATTTTAACACATATATTTCCACTATCCCATAAATGAGAATTGAGCCAAAAACAAACCCAGTAATATCAGTAGTTTAGTTCTTTTTTGACATATTTTGTGGATTTCAGCACTAAAAAAAATTTCTAACCTTTCATCCCAGTTACTAAGTAAATATATAAAATCTTTCCATGCCTTTAAGAAAACAACTTACAGTCATACAGTTCTTACAATAATATAGTTCTCCATTTTGTTTTAGAGGTTTTTGGACTCATGCATACTAAATTTTATCTTACTAGATTTGGCCTATTCTACTTTCTGTGTATGTTTTACTTTGGTTTGTTTCATAACTATGAACTACTTAGGAATCTGTCCTATAGTTTATTATATATTGTGGGAGTTACAAAAATCTCATCATGTGGGAGACTTGGATTCTAAATCCGTCTCTGTTATAGCCAGCCTCATATAAGTCCGCTCTTTGGGCATCAGTCTCTTGAAATTTAAAATTGGACTAGGCAATCTATGTAATCTCTTAAAGCCTGATGTAATTCTAAATTTCTGCATTTACATGAATAATGGTGAATGGGTTCTGGGTTTGGGTTTGTTGTTTTTAAAGTAAACTCTGCATCCAGTGTGGGTCTCGAACTCACAACTCTGAGATCAAGAGTCGCATGCTCTGCTGACTGAGCAAGCCAGGCACCCTTGGGTTTTTGGATTTTGAGCATGTGCTTGTTTTTACATTACTGCAAAGAAAAGTTTGATTCAGGCTTTTTAAAAGTGGGTCCCTTTTTCCCCCCATAAGGTTTTGCTGTGTAATTCAAAAAAGCAGCCACACACAATTTGTCTTAAAAGTATGTTTTATTAAAAACAAAGGCTTTTAAACTAAATAAAAAAGAAAAACTAAAGTTATCTAAAGAGACTAGTTTAATTACTGGGAGAACCAGTTATGTAGGGGGAAACATTACAACTATATTTATAATGGACTTTAGGCTGTCAATTAATTGTTTTTGTTGTTTTTTTTTAAGATTTCACTTATTTGAGAGAGAGAGAGAGCTCTAGAGCTCACAAGCGGGGGGAAGGGGGAGGTTGGTGGCAGAGAGCTGAGAGAGAGGGAGAAGCAGATTCCCCGCTGAGCAGGGAGCCTGACGCAGGGCTCAATCTCAAGCCACCGTCTGAGCCAAAGGCAGATGCTTCACTGACTGAGCCACCCAGGTGCCCCAATTAATTGCTTTTTTAATGTACATTGGAATAGAGTGCTTTTTAGAGTATTATCAAGAATAAAGAAATCAGAAAAAATACACATGATAGGAATTAGAAAATATTCTCCTAGCAGGCTATAATATACTTGAAATTGCCTCCATAATACATTAAGCAGTTCTAGATGTCAGCACACAAATAATGAATCATGGAAGAAATTGTATTTTTCAAAGAATTGAAACTATTTTCCTATGAAAGTATTCTCAAAAAAGTTAAAAAATCTTTAGACAAGAAAGGAAGATTTAATCTGGGAGAGATGGAAGAAGAAAAAAATTTATAAAAGGTATAAGTGCATAGTTATTCACCAAAACCTAAAATACTGAGAGGAAAAGTATTTAGAAAAAGTGATTTGAGAAGTAAGTATAATGCTGTTGAATTCTCTCAGAAACAGATGGTTCAGGCCACGGTGTATAAGGTCCATAAGAAGTCAACAAAATAAAGAACAAAAAGAAACACCATTCTGAGTCAGACTAATGAACGGGAGTGGCTTTCAGTGTTCTTTGAGTAACACTGATGAATGGTTAGTGGGAGAGTATGTTACATCGTCCATAATCATATCTAGTGGGTTTTACTTAGATTTTTTATATATACATTTTATCTTATTTTAGAAAAACTTATTTAAGGGATTGATACCACGTCACAGATGATCCACCTTAAGTAAAAGGGCAGGTATTTAAGGTATATCCTTAACATGTCATGATTTGATTTTATTGTCAACCATGAAGGTATCACTATTACAAACATTCTTAGAACATGCTACCTTAAATAAAATTAATGCAAGTTGTATTTCATAAAAGTGAATTTTAAAAATAAGTGAAATTTAAAAGCACAGGTTTTTTAGCAGGTTTTGATGGAAATTTCCAAAGTGAATTTCAGAATTTATGTCAGTTTTTTCCTTTGTAATTTAATAGTCCATACTTATTATGGGAAATTGGAAAATATAAGCAAAAAAGCACTCATAATCCATCACCAAAAGATGATCACAATTAACACTTTAATGTTTACCCCTTTTAGATTTTAGACACAAATTTATATTAAAAATAACATTATATAGTACGTTCTCTACTATATTTTTTGTTTGTCCTTGTAAATAGTACTTAGATAAACTAACACATACCTGCCCTTTAATACCTCAGAATCATCAGTGTGAAAAGCAGTTATTGTAGTGTTTATCATTTAGTTTTATCCTTGGGAACCATAAGAAAATGTAAGCCTGTAACCCAAATGGCCCTAGATAATTATATTCCATGAGTTTTTGTGTTTTAAAAGGCTTTGCAGTCTTACCACTGCCAGAATTCAGTCTCCTTTACTGCTGTTCCTGTGCCATATTTGTAATTTCTCATTTTTCTAATCAGCGGATTGACAATGAGATCTTCAAACTTGTTTGAATTACATTTAAATTAAAAGTAAATAAATAGGGGCTCCTGGGTGGCTCAGTCAGTGAAGCATCTGCCTTCAGCTCAGGTCATGATCCCAGAAGGCATGATCCCAGGGGTCTGGAATGGAGCCCCTCATCCGGCTCCCTGCTCAGCGAGGAGTCTGCTTCTTCCTCCCTCTGCCTCTTCCTCGGCTTGTGCATGCTGTCTCTCTCTCAAATAAATAAATAAATAAATAAAATCTTAAAAAAAAAAAGTAAATGAATAGACCCTGAGAGGGAGCTGCAGAGCCTTTAACTGCAGTTAAAATACGTGAGTTTTCATATATGACTTCCAGAACATAACTGGGTTTTTTTTGTTTTCCAAAGGGTTCTTTATAGCTGAAGTTTCTGGTTAAATGAGGTATTAATGTAACGTGTAACTAATATTAAATGGTGTAGTCAGGGTTTGAAACTTACAACATGAATATACCCTGGAATTTTAGGTTTCATGATGAAACTATTGGGTTTTCAGCTATTTTTATTATAATTTGTGTAGATCATACAAATGAGTGTAACTTTATACTATTGTTAGACTGTTTCATAGTAATTATTTCTTCTCATGTAGGAAGATGAGAAGTTTTTGTCTGAAGTTTTTGCACAGTTAACAGATGAGGCTACCGATGATGATAAACGGCGTGAATTGGTAAGTTATTTATTCCTGAAATTCGAACCTCTAAAGAGCACTTACTGTTGGCATATACAGCTTTCAATACTGAATTTGTTAAGAGAGAATTTTTTTATAAATATGAGATGAAAGATACTTATTTATACCATGTAATTATTCTCAAAGTTTCTCAAACTTACTGTGTTGTATATTTACAAATTTCTTAAATTATTTTGATGAGGGGACTTTTGTGTCTTACAAATCCCAAAATTAGGTATGGGGTTTATGTATGGACAGAACTACAAACTCATACATTTTTAAGGCTGTATAGAACAGCTCTTTTTTTTTTTTTTTTAAGAAAAGTAAGGACAGTGCTTCTTGAATAAATGCATGATAAGTAATTTGGTTCTTGGAAATGTTTTTTTCTTTTGAATATGTGTATATTTTATGAGGTATAAGCCATGCTTTGGTGGAAGAAAATAGTGATTGCTATTTACTAGCAGTTTGTCATTATTTTTTTAAACATAATCAGGTGCTTGGGTTTTAAAAAGAAATGCAAGTGGAGCACTGGGTGTTATACGCAAACAATGAATCATGGAACACTACATCAGAAACTAATGATGTAATGTATGGTGATTAACATAACATAATAAAAAAAAAAATGCAAGATTGCCGACTTAAAGTCAGCCAAGTCATCTTGGTATAGTTGATCGCCTGCTCAGTTTTCTCTTTTAAAAAATTAGTTCTTTAAACTCGGGAATGTCTAATGTCCTTTCCAATTCTTAAAAATGGAATTGTACTTTTGAGAGCCCCCTGAGAACCCAGCCACCATTTGTTATACAGCATGTTTCTGTGAAAATACATGCTCTAATTCAGGATACATGCCTTACATGACATTTTTGCAACTAAACCGTAAGTTAATATTGTATGTGTATTCACCCACTGGGACTCCACATATAACATGTACACTATAATGTCTTTGGGGAGTTCATTGTTCAGTGTTAAGAAGTAATGCAAAGTTTACTTTTAGTGGGATGCTAGTTTTTAATATGTTATTTTAATATAGGTTTTAAGGAGCCAGGACACCCTAAATAATCAAGGTCCTTGAGAAGGGCACATTACACTGTGGTACATCACATTAAAGTGTGCCGAGTTTGCTCTTATGTGTGTCAACTTCTTACTATACTTTCTAATATTACAGGTTAACTTTTTCAAGGAATTTTGTGCATTTTCTCAGACATTACAACCTCAAAACAGGGATGCATTTTTCAAAACTTTGGCAAAGTTGGGAATTCTTCCTGCTCTTGAAATTGTAATGGTAATTATATAGCTTTTTTTCATGTTTTTGAAGTTGTGAATTTGTAGTAGTTCTATATTATGTATGTGAAAGTATTTGTTATAATAATGCATATTGAATTATATATATTAGGTTATGATTCACTTGATAGTGAATTACTACAAGTGTGTGTTCAGTCTTTGGGTTTTTATTATTAATTTAAATTTATGTTATTAATATGTAAGCACTTGCATATAATATGGCTTCAAGTGAATAAAAATCCCACATGCTTTTTCAAGACTATTATTTCTTCTGTAACAATATTATGTTTCATAGAAACAATTAAAATATCTTTCTTTTTTAGACCAGTGAGTAGAGTGAGGACAGACTGGACCAAGGCAGCTCATGCTGCAATATGGTTTAGGGCAGTGGTTCCACATACATTTGTTTATATGATTTTTATCCATTGGTATTGTATGAAAATTAAAACTGAAAAATTTTAAATATTTATCAATTCATTTTAAGATGATCAAACATTTGTTACAAATAATATAACTTCTATGAAAAAATAATTTGCCGGAAACAAAAAAAATTTTAGTGAGGAATGGCATTGTTTCACCTTTTTTTGCCCATCCCTTTAACATTTGGTGTAGGAGATGACAGCTAGATTCTCATAGCAACTTCTGCATTTGCTTTGTTGTGATACCACATGTCTCACTATACTTGTGATATCCTCAGAGTGAAAAGGGCCATTAATGCCCTAGTATTGTTTATTACTATGAAAATAGTTTTAATCTCATGCACTTCCTGAAAAGGGTGTTGAACACCTCATCAAAATTCCCTGGACCACACTTTGAGAATGCTGAGTTAAGGAATGTTTTCAGAATCACTTGGAGATTTTGTAACTTACAAGTCATGTATCCTTTATCTATTAAAGAGGGAAAAGCATTCAGGATCACTACCTTAGAAAACTAAGATGTGGACAAAGAGTGAAAATACCCAGAGTGCTTTTCAAAAGCATCCTCTCTTAGGAGAGTCATAAAAGAGAGAATCAGTTACTAAGGAGTAACTGGCAAATCCAGGACCAAAGACAGATTCTGGAAAATTTTGAAGTCTTAACTAGGTAACATCATTCACATTTTGCATATATATAAATAAAAAAAAAATTTTTTTACAGCATTTGTAAAGTGTAATAGTATAATCCTATGCTGATCCTTACATCTAAATTCTCTATTTATCTTTGTGATGGTGAAAACTGGCAGAAACTAATCATTGAGCTGCTTAAAAGCTTTTAATATTTATACAAGAAAAGGAAGACAAGATTCCAGTACAATGTCTGAATCCAAAAAGTTGGTGTGCATAGATTTGGGAAAGATAGGGAACATGGTGTAATTTTTGTTAACAGTCTCTAACCTAATTTTCCTTTTACCAGGGCATGGATGATTTGCAAGTCAGATCAGCAGCTACAGATATATTTTCTTATCTAGTAGAGTTTAGTCCATCCATGGTCCGAGAATTTGTAATGCAAGAAGCCCAGCAGAGTGATGATGTAAGTAATAATTCTCTGATTCTATGTGAATTACCTGTAATGTTTGCATACTGTTGAGAAAAAAAGTATAACTACAATCTAAATCTTTAATGAGGCAGAATAGATTTCTGATCAACTGCGACTTCAGCAAGCCCAGAATATGTGGCATTTGATTTGTTTATTGTAAAAAACTGTATTCAAACTCAAGTTGAGATAAATAGGTTATAATAGAATCAAGTTCTTCAAAAAAGTTCAAGTGCTAAAGGCACTTCTAGTAGAACTAACAAGTTGCCTTCACTTGTTCAAATGTGTCTTTTTTTTCCATGTGAATAAATGTTTAATAATGAGACCACTGTGTTTTCCCACCACAGAAATATTTAAACTTTCCCCTTAAACTCTTTTAAGAACAAAATGAACAAATAGCTACAATTTAAAGTACTCTTTCTTATATCAAATATGTTTTAGTGTTAAATAGAAAATAAATATAATTACGTTCCATCGTAAAGAAGATTTTGATTTCTGTTGTTAATTTGATCCTTATGAGTTACGAGTTACTATTGAATTAAATAAACTACAGTTGTTTTATATGTTTTGTGTTTAATCTCATAATATCTCCTTAGATTTTTTACATTCTTTGTTAGGTATTTCCAGTGGGTTTTTTTTTTTAAGCAATTTTATTTTAGAATCAGTTTGAGCTAATGCTACAATTTTAGGCAGTAGAAAAGAAATAGAAGAAATCTTTATGTTAAGTATATTTTAAGGTTTTTTGTTTTTTTTTAACCCAAATGGTGCTAAATCTGACTTTAAAGAAATAAATACCTGGTTTATTAATCAGTTTGTAATCTCACTGTTGTTATATGTATCTTTGTGCCATCCTTTACAGAAGGTAACTTTGAATTTAACACTCTTAATTGCTACATTCTCAGTGATGTGTATGATTAAGGGCACTCATTATAAAATCTCTTCCGATTGTGAGAATAGGATTCTTAACTCTGAAAGCTTTTATTTCTGTTTTTATTAGGTTCTTAACTCTGAAAGCTTTTATTTCTATTTTTATTAGAAATATTTCCTTGTTTACATTTAATTGACAAATGAGACTTAGAGAAGTAGTTACTGATATTTAACTATGAAAAGTCCCTTTCTCAGTTTTCTTTTTTTATAATCATAGTCTTCAAGGTCTTTCATTTCCCTGAATTTTCTGAGATCTAGCAGTTTAACAATTTAAAAATTTTGTTGCCTTAAAATAATTGAGTTAGCCCACAAAAGAGGATACTTTTTTTTTTTTTCTTTAAAATTAAGGATTCTACATGCCAGATTCTTTGTTGAGTTCCTGGTAACCTTTAAAAAGAAAAGACTTACCTGTGTATTTGGTGGGCACTTGCTATTTTGATGCCCTTTTAAAGTAAATTGACAGCATTCAAACTTTCTTTCCATTATTATGCAGCAGATTTGGTTTAGGAACCTGGATTACATATTAAAATACATTTTGAGCAACAGGAAATACTAACATTTTTTACTATAGTCATTAATTCTTTCTAAGCTAGACGGATAGATTTAGCAATAATTGCTGTCTTTTTGTTATGCCACAGACTTCACATATTTTTATGCTAATGTCCTTTGAAACATTTAGTAAAACTTATTTTAGAATCTGGGTAAGTAACGCAGCTATTACTGAACCACTTATTTTGGCAGGTATTTTCACTGTATTCTCACTTAAGAATAAACTCATATGTTAATTTTTTAAGATATGATAATAGCATTGGGGTTATTTTTTTAAGAATCCTTATTTTGTAAAGTTTTATACCGAAATACTTCACAGAATTATATGTGGAATTTATAGTAATTCTGGAAGATGAAATTTGCCATAATAAAGTTAAAAATACATAAGCTAATCTCTATGGGTTAACTCTTTGATATTTTGTATTTGAACATATCATGTTTCTTAAATTTGCATCCATTTTTTTAACTTCTTGTTTTGAAGTAATATTTAATTTACAGAGAAGTTGTACAAAGAACTCCCATATACACTTCACCCAGATTCCCCAGTTGTTAATGTTTTATCTCTAATTTGCTTTATCATTCTCTTTCTTTGCTTATATTTGTATGTACACATTTATATACAGACATAATTATTTTTGTTCTAAATCATTGAAGAATAAAGTACAGAAATGATCGCACAATGGCTTTTTACCAGTATCTACTTCACTGTCTAATTATCAAAATCAGGATATTAGGATTTTTATAGTACTACTATCTAACTGCAGTCCTATCTAAGATTTTGTCAGCTGTCCCAGTAATGTTCTTTTTAACCAAGACAAAACTGAAAATTTTCTGGTCTAGTATCCAACAATTTGGATTTGTCTTACGTATCCTCATGATTCGATTTAGGTTACTTTTTTGTGTCAGGAATAACAGAAGTAATGTTTCCTTCAGTGCATCACATCAAGAATTCCCTCAACTTTAAAAAATGAGCTTAAAGTTTTTTTATTCAGACTGTTTTGCTGTTTCACAGACTTGAGAAATTGGACCATAAAGTTCTGTAGAATTTGAAGAGCTGTTTTTGCTTTCTTCTGACATGTCAGATGGATTAAAAGAAGTATTGTTTTTCTCATTATTTTAGCCCTCATTCAAGTTGCTGCAGAACAAATTTCGTGTGCATTTTTTAAATAAGTCTTACATTTAAAGAACAAAGATATTTCCAGAACATCCATCAGTTTTTATTCTACTTCAGAATAATGTTCCTGCTCCTGTCATTCTTTCTTTTCCTCTTATTTACTATATTCATGGAATCTAAGATAACATGGATGCTAATATTTTCTTGATCTTACCTGAAAGTGTTAGTGGAAAATTTTCATCTTACTTTGTCATGCTTTCTAATTGGCTGATAATAACTGTCTAATGCCACAGATTATAAAATGTATCTTAATATCAAGAAGTTGAAAGTTTTAAGAAATCTTAGAAGCAATGAAATAAGTATGTTCTTTATCTTTCCCAGCCAGAAGTAGAGAGGCCAACTGATAACCTGGATAATCTCTCAATTCCATATGTAGGTACCTAGAACTTCCCCTCTGTTGCTGATTATTTTTTGCAATATAGCAAAATTCTTAAACCCGCAAAAATGTACTTTAAAAACCATTATGTGCTTCTAAGAATAGTATGAGGTTGGAGTGTGATGAAACCAATGGGAGTATCATTTCTCTAAAACTTTGATTTAGAAATAACTAAAACCTTGAAAAATCTCTCGGAAACCTTGGTTAAACTCACTTAAATGTTGCTCTTTAGGTAAAGGATAGCAAACTTTCTTTAAAAGACCAGAAGATAAGACTTGATCAGCCCTGTGGTCTCTGTTGCAATTGCTCAACCCTGCCATTGTAATATGAATTGTCCAAAGATGGTGTAGCTATGTTCCAGTAAATGTTTTACCGTAAACTTTATTTACAAAGTAGGCAACCAGCAAAGTGGTCTTGTGGTTTGCCAACGCCTAACTTAGACCCCTTTCTCAGAATATTGCAGGACAGTAATGGTGGCATTTAAAGGCTGACTCTGAATTAAAGGTTATAGTTGCAGAAGCTGCTATGGTGGTATAAAAAGAAGTTAAAAGAGAGAACATAGGAATAAGCAGGCTTCAGTGGAAAGGAGATCATTGGGCCCTCTTAATTAAGACTATAAATTTAAGGGGAGACAGAGAAAAAAAAATTTATATATACATATATATAAATTTAAGAGGGTGTTCTCTAGATTTTGGTGTCTCAGCATTGACACATACTAACTGGAGTTACTCTATAATGGTTTATTTGCACATCAAGTCATTTGATTTTAAGAAGGAATTTTCCAGTAGTTTTTCTTATATCTTCATTATTTAGCTACACTTACTTGAGCATGAGTTTTTTTCTAGCCGAGTAATGCCATTGTTGAGAAGCAGGTTAAGGAAAACTGGATTTGTATGTGTAGTATTTTAATGGTACCAGTAAAGAACTCCTGCAAACAGTTAGAAATTAGTTCAACTCTAGCTGGCTTGAATTTTGAAAGAGTGGTCCAACTTATAGTGATTTTCTATTCCATTTCCTTTGTTCTGCCATTGGAGAAATAGGTATGGGAGAGTTAATAAGGTCACTTGGATAGTGTGTATCTTAGATGGCTGTACTGCAGTTAGAGAGGCTGGGTCCTTTGATTCGGCTGTTCCTTCTGTTCAGAAGGGCTTGCTCTATTATGTTAATTAAGAAATGAAACATGCCTTACAGACAACATATAATGTTGATAATACTTTTAGTTCATTGATGTATGTTCAACCATTCATTAATTGTTTCGGAACTATTTGTTCATTGTTTCTGAAAAATACCATTACTTTTGAGTGGATGTAGTCATGCACTGTAGTAGACTAATTTTAATTATTTACTGAGGTGGGTGTACCTCTGGAAAAAGACTGTCTTGCTGTTCCATACTGCTCTGTGGGGCAGAATTTCTATAAATCTGTGGTGAATTCTAGTATTTTAGGAATTGATTTTTACTTAGTTTGGCAGGATCCAGTAATACAATAATTGTAATAATAATAATAGAGCCTGACATGTATTCTAGGGCTTATCTCATTTTTTCCCATCTTTTTGTCTTTTATTGGCCAGTGTCTACTGTCTTACCAACTGTAGTTTCATATATTTTGTCCAGCTTTTTGTTGTTGTTCCAGGTAAAAACTAAATCTAGTTCCTGTCACTCCATCTTGACCAAAAGCAGAAGTATGATTTTATATGTATTTTCAGAGCAGATTTTATTGCAAAAGTATGACTCTTATTACAGAATAAGAATGTTTGTAGATTCCTGTCTCTTTTGTGTTTTCTTTACTAAATTATTTTTCATTACATTGACACTTAAGAGCAGTAAAAAATAAACCCATCTGACACAAGGATTTAGAAGCCAACTTGTTTAAAGACTTTTGTATCATTGCATGTGGCAATTAGTATTTTGATTGTGAGAAATTCCCATATTTTGCCCTTTTCTCCCCTGCATCTTTTTTTTTTTTTTTTTTTGGTCTAAGTCTCATTATCCTGCTTTTTTTCCTTTTCTTTAACAACAAAACTATAATAGGCTTGAAGAGTGCTGTTTAGTTGCTGTAATGATGGAAATGTTTATTGTGTAACCACAAGGTAACCACTTGCTACCTGTGGCTACCAAGCACTTAAAATGTAGGTAGTGTGACTGAGGAATTACTGGTTTTAATTTTAAACTGCCTAATGTGGCAAGTGGATACCATGTTAAACAGCACAGGATTAGAATATTTTTTACCTACACAGCCAGTCTAAGGAGTGAATCTTCTATCTTACAACCATTCTAAACAAAGGATGTCTTCATCAGGTCTCTGTTTTAGAAGGATAGTTCTAACAGCATTGTGGAGGAGAGATAACTGGAGAAGGAAGACCTGACCTATGACAGAAGAAAGTAGGAGAATAAGGAATTAATGTATTACTTAGGAATGGGTTTGGCTTCATATATCAGAAAAACCAGGAGTGGCATCAGCAAGATGGCAGAATAGGAAATTCCAGGTCTTGTCCCCACAACAGAAACCGATTTAACAACTATTAACAGACACAAATACCTCCATGCAACTCCTAGAGTCCAGGTTAGAGGTTACAGCATTTTAGTGCAGCACAGAAATGAGAAAAGATGCATTGAAAAGGGTAAGAACAGTTTCACTTTATCCTTGTCACTTCTCCCCAAGTCCGCATAACACAGTACTGAGGGAGATCCCTCTGGGCCCACAGATTCTCTCATGGGGAAAGGGAGAACAAAGAGAGAGTCTGAGTGACATCCCCAGCCTTTCAGAATGCTACCCATGAGGGCCATTTCTTTCAGGTCCTACCCAGAGCAGTGAGGGTATCACCTTGTAATAGCTAAGAACAAAGAAAAGGAGCAGGGGCTCTCACCACCACCACACACATCTCAATAGCTGGTCCATGTACTCCAGTAACAAACCCCATCAGCTGACCCAGCCAAAATCTCTGACTGGGCTGACGGGTGAAGAACTTTCCCTGCCAAAGCCAGTCGGTAAAGACAAAGAGCTAACTGCTTCTTTAGATGGGCAGTCATCAGTGCAAGATTACAAAGATCAGGGAAACTTGACACCACCAAAAGAAAACAAAATAAAGCTATCATAACTGACCCTAAGATGATGGAAAACTGAACTGGCTGACAAAGAATTCAAAATAATTGTCTTAAAGAAGTTCAGTGAGCTGCAAGAGAACACAGATAACTGAATGAAATGAGGAAAACAGTACATGAACAAAATGAGAAGTTCAACAGAGACCAAGTATTAAAAAAGAACCAGAAGAGGGGTGCCTGGGTCGCTCAGTCGGTTAAGCATCTGTCTTCGGCTCAGGTCATGATCCCGGAGTCCTGGGATCAAGCCCCGTGTCGGACTCCCTGCTGAGCTAGGGAGCCTGCTTCTCCCTCTACCTGCCACTCCCCCTGCTTGTTCTCTCTCTCGCTCTGTCAAATAAATAAAATCTTAAAAAAAAAAAAAAAAGAAAAATTCTAGAGCTAAAGAATACATTGAGAAAAAAAAAGGCAATAAACAGCTTCAACAGTAGACTCAGTCAAGCAGAAATAAAAATCAGAGAACTCAAAGACAAGCCATTTGAAATTATCCAGTCAGAGAACTAAAAGAAAAAAGAATGAAAAATAGTGGAGAAAGCTTTCATGAATTACAGGACACAATAAAGAAAACCAGTATACACATTATGGTACCCTGAAAGGAGGAAAGAAAGGGGCAGAAACCTATTTAAAGAAATAATGGCTAATAGCATCAAATCAGGGGAGAGATATGGTCATCCAGGTACATGAAATTTATATGTCCTCAAATAGATTCTATCCAAAGAGGTCTTCACTAAAACACATTACAATAAAACTGTCAAAAGTCAAAGACAGAGAATTTTTAGAGCAGCAAGACAAAAAAACAAAAACAAAACACCCCAAAGAAACAAAAACCCTCATCACATACAGGGGAACTCCCATAAGTCTCAGCAAATTTCTCAGCAAAAACCTTTCAGGCCGGGAAAGAGTGAGATAATATATTCAAAGTGCTGAAAGAAAAAAACAACCAACTGAGAATACTTTACCTGGCATCACTAGACCTGCCTTAACAAGACATGCTTAAAGGGAATTCTTTTTTTTTTTTCAAGATTTTTATTTATTTATTTGACAGAGAGAGACACAGCGAGAGAGGGAACACAAGCAGGGGGAGTGGGAGAGGGAGAAGCAGGCTTCCCGCCGAGCAGGGAGCCCGATGCGGGGCTCGATCCCAGGACCCTGGGATCATGACCTGAGCCGAAGGCAGACGCTTAACGACTGAGCCACCCAGGCGCCCCTTAAAGGGAATTCTTAAAGTTAAAATAAAAGAACACTAAACAGCTACAAGAAAGCATATTGAAAATGTAAATCTCACTGGTGAAGGTAAATGTATAGACAGATACAGAATAACATAATACTCTATTCATGGTGTATAAATCACTTTTAACCCTAGTATAAAAGGTAAAAGACAAAATATTAAGAATAACCATAACTACAAAAATTTTTAATAGATACACAATATAAAAAAATAAATTCTGGGACGCCTGGGTGGCTCACTTGGTTAAGCGTCTGCCTTCGGCTTGGGTCATGATCCCCGAGTCCTGGGATCGAGTCCCACATCGGGCTTCTTGTTCAGCGGGGAGCCTGCTTCTTCCTCTGTCCGCTGCTCCCCCTGCTCGTGCACTCTCCCTCTCTCTCTCTCTCTCTCTCTCTCTGACAGATAAATAAAGTCTTTAAAAAAATTTTTTTAAATAAATATAAAATAAATTCTGACGTCAATAACATAGTATGTAGGTTGGGAGTAAAAGTGTAGAGTTTGTTTTCAATTGCTGATGAGATACTAATATTCAAAATATGTAAGGAATTCCTGCAACCCAGTAGCAAAAAGACAACCCAATTTGAAAATGGGCAAAGGGACTGAACAGACATTTGTCCTAAGTACACACGCATCTATTAGGATGGCTAGTATCAGGGCTGTAGGAGAAGGTAGTCTCCACAGGAGTTAAAGTTACTTGTAATTTTCACTTGTTGGAAGAACTTGAAGGACAAGAGGTAGTAGGCAATGGCACTGTCATTTACGCATAAACCTCGAGTACTCAAAATAGAATTCAGGTTTACAAGCTGAAAGCATAGAGAGAAGAGTCATGCTGTGGAAGCATGTGTGTTTTTGAAAAGTAAAAAATCTCAAGAAGGAAAAACAGAAATGGCATGCTTTATCCGTCTTGCTTAGTGAAGGAGCTTCAGGTGAAACTGTCTGAAGTAGCAGGTACAATGAATATTTTCACAAATTGTGTTAATTTTTGAAGTGGTATGGGTGCTGACTATAGTAGTATCAAAAATATGTCCAGGATTGTTTCGATAACTGTATTTATAATAAAAAAGTGTTGTGGGGGAGGTCGATGAATTTCTGTTAAAAGCCGTTCCTGTGTGTTACATGTAACAGACATGGTAAATATTTGTTTACAGTTTTTGACAAACCATGCATTTAAGTGCAATCAGCAAAAAGGAAATAGGTAAATGGATATGTGATTTTGAGATTAAAGTTAGTCTTAAAATGTAAATAAAATGTGGAACATGTCCTCAAAAAAGTATGGCTAATATAAAAAAATAAAGATGACAAGTCTTGACAAGGATGTGGAGAAAAGAAGAGTCCTTGTATACTGATGATGGGGATATATTGGAGCAGCCATCATGGAAAACAGATGGAAGTTCCTCTAAAAATTAGACTACCATATGATCCAGCAATCTTGCTTCTGTCCATAAATCCAAAAGATCTTAAAGAGATATCTGCCCTCCCATGTTCATTGCAGCATTATTCACAATAGTCAAGACATCTAAGCAACCTCAGTGTCCATCTGCAGATGAATGGATAAATTTGTCATATATGTACAGTGGAACATTATTCAGCCTTAATGAAAGGAAGTCCTGCCATTTTTGACAACTTCGATGAACCTAGAGGACAATTTGCCAAGTGAAATAAGCCAGACACAGAAGGAAAAATACATGATAACTTCTTATATGAGTAATACAGACTCATGGAGTCAGAATAATGGTGCTTGCCAGGGGATGTGGAGTGGGGGAAATGGGGAAGATACTAGACAAAGGGTATAGAGTTTCAGTTATACAGGATGAGTAAGTTCTAGAGATCTGTACAGCATAGTACCTATAGTTAAGAATATTATATACTTAAAATTTTGCTGAGAAAGTAGGTATTATGTTAAGTGCTTTTGTCACACAAAAAAAGAAAAACCAACTTAGAATAGTTTTACCTAATGAAAGTTTTATTAATTAATGTCACAAGTCATGAAGCAGCTCCATGGTGTCCTTAACTATACAGCTCATGATGCCAAAAGACTTTCATCTTTTGAGTCAGTCATCCTCATTTTCTGGTTTTAATGTCTGTTACTTTGAGGTTGCAAGATTGCTCTTCCACCTCCAGGAATAAGAAAGGCAGCAAAATAATGGAGAAGGCTAGAAAGCTTTTGTGTTTTATTTTAAAGCACTTTCCTGGAGGTTCCACTTAGCAATTTCTACTTGGATTTCTTTGGCCAAAAGTAGGTTACCCTTAGCAGTGAAGGATGCTGGGAAATTGCGTTTTAGCTGAGTACATTGCCTCTGAACAAAATTTGGGCTCTGCTAGCAAAACAAAGAAAATAGAGACTAAGTTGGCATCTTGTAGTATCAGCCACACAGTCCCCCTCTCTAGCTACCTAACTTTCATACATATTTTTCTTTGCTCACTCACCTTTCCCTCAAGGGAGATAAATCAAGTTTCCATTCAGTTTTGTATCCAGTGCCACATCCAGAATATTTGAGTATTAGGTAGTCCTTTTCAAGTCCAGATAAGACTCCTAGTGTTTCAGTGACCTATAAATAAAAAGATAATTTATCTGCCCCCAACATCACAATGAAACTGCTTTTGTTTGGGAAAAGGGAGAGCATACATACAGCAATCATTCATTCATAACTATGATGCACTGTTTCATCAAATATTTGTTGAATAGCAGTAGCTTGGACTCTGTCCCGAGAGGTCCTTGATTAACGAAACCAGCTGTCTCTAAAGAATTCCCCCTTGCCTATTTTTTTCCAAAGCCTTTCTTCCCTCAGGATATTATCAGCTGTGGCCACATCTGAGTTGGGCAATAGAAGATCCCTCTCCTCCAAGGCTCTATATAATCTTCATAGTCTGCTTTCTGTTGGTGTGAGTTCTCTGGCCCAGTGGTGGTCTTAAAGATTGAAGAGTCATGGACCTTTGTTTATTTTAAAACTTTCTTGACAATTAAGCTTCCTCAACTGTTTAGTAGGCTTCCAAACTATTTGCTTCTTAAGGACTTTAAAGATCTTACCCAGGCATAATCTCTTTTCTTTTTTAAGATTTATTTACTTATTAGAGCACATGCCCAAGCTGTGGGAGGGGCCAAAGGAGAGGGAGAGAATCAAGCAGACTCCCCACTGAGCGCAGAGCCCAACTGGGGGGCTCAGTCTCACAACTCTGAAATCATGACCTGAGCCGAAACCAAGAGTCGGACGTTCAACTGACTGAGCCATCCAGGTGCCCCATGTTCAAGCATAATCTTTGAACCTAGAGATATCAATTTATCTACTGACCTCTGTGCCCTTCCTATCTGAAGCCTGGGGAATCTTAAAATGTTCTAAAGAATAGCATTCGATGGTGCATATACCTCTCTCTGGCAGGGAAGTCTTACAGGCCTTTGAGAAAGGCAGTTCTTTTCTTACCTCTTTCACCATGAAGTATATAAATCAGCTTTTTTCAGTTCCACAAGTCACTAAATTATGGGACTGAGTTTGGCATTGATACTGATGGAAGCAGGGTTTATGAGAAACTGCCTGTAAGACAAGACCAGAGCAAAAAGTTTGAAGACTATATTGAAATGACATTTCAGTGTATGAGCTATACCTTAAGTATTTCTTGCCACTCTGATTTTATTTAGATGTAACCTAAATTCATCATTTATTTTTTTTTTTGTGCCTAGTTTTAAATGAATGAACTTATGAAAGATGATTATATATAATTCAGCAAATTATCTGAGGCCCTAATTAACTGGTAGAATGTAAGTAGTACACGTTGACATAAATGTAAAGTAAATGCCATAGCACTGATCTGAAGAAAGTTTATTGGCTGACACCTTTTTGAAATATCTTAATATTTTACATGAGTTAAGCTTTGCTGATCATGCCAGAATAAAAAAGAGCAGCAGATTAATGTGGAATCTACCTTTTTCTTCTAATTGAAATGAGGCTTGGGTCTGAATTTATTAATTAGCTCTGTGAATTTTATTTCATAATTCGTAATTCCTCTTTGAAGAGATTTTACTCTGTTTCTAATGCCATGACAGAATTGATTCATTGGTGTTCAAATTTTGAAACATGGTAGGGGTGAGGGTTCTAATTTTAAGCAGCTAAGTCACTGTGACATGCTTTTGTTGGTTCTTAATGGAATTGAAGAACACAAACAACTTTACAGGGAAATATTTTTGAAAACCACAGTATGTTAAGTTTAGAGGGGCTAGCACAACAAAATAATAACAAAAAGTGCTTTATACTGGGGGCACCTGGGTGGCTTAGTCGGTTCTGTCTGCCTTCTGCTCAGGTCATGATCCCTGGGTCCTGGGATTGAGTACCTCATCGGGCTCCCTGCTTAACGGGGAGTCTGCTCCCCCTGCTCGTGCAAGTGCACACTTTCTCTCTCTCTCTCTGACAAATAAGTAAATAAAATCTTTTTTTTAAGTGCTTTATACTGAAGATTTATTTTTATTACTTTACAGAATTCTCCCAATTTAAGAAATTTATCTTCATTCCATGCAGTTCCCTTATTTCATCTCCTTCAGTTACTACCTTTCTTCCCCCAACAATAAACATATTCTCAAATCACCAGAGTTGATGTCAAAACTTTTTTCTTTGACATGAGCAATCACTTTGTACTGTACTTCAGTTTCCAAGATTTCTTAAAAATACAGGCAAAAGGCAAATTTTGTATCTGCAAGCTGCTTTGTAGTTTCTTAGTTAAGACCCAAAAGCATGCAACCTAATGCAAATCTCTGTGGCATTAGATTATTATGTAACACGGTGTGCACCCACTTGCCTCCTGTGGAGGGTTGTATGCTGGGTTTTCTCACTTTTTTGCTAGAAAGGATTTTCTCATTTGAAGCTCAGATAATCTGTGTTTTAGGGTCAGATGATGTGTGATCTTCCTTATTCAGTCAACTTCTAAATTCTTATCTGAGGCTGAAACCTAGAATGAGAATCTGTTAGAATCTCCAGTGAACAAGAATCACTGGTAAATGATTTTGTTTTCCACTTCCTACATTAATGTTGCAGCTGTAGGGTGCTCTGCTTTTTTTAGTGGGCTTTTTCACTCTAGTGTGTTTGTTTATAGAACTTTGAAAAATACTAGAAACATGAAAGTTTAAGTTCATTTATTCTTTGGTTCTGATTTTGTTCTTTCAGCTGGTATATTTGTCTTATATCCAAACCAGTTCTAATGGAAATGCATTTTCTTTCAGGATATCCTTCTCATTAATGTAGTGATTGAACAAATGATCTGTGATACTGATCCTGAGCTAGGAGGTGCTGTTCAGTTAATGGGACTTCTTCGTACTCTAATTGATCCAGAGAACATGCTGGCTACAACTAATGTAAGAAATTATTCTGAGATAAAAATGTTTTGGTCTAGTCAGTTTTAGAGGATTTAATATATAATAAATTATGTATAAATATATAAATTATATGTAAATATAAAATCTTTTTAAATTTGTACAATTATTTATTTATTTATTTTAAAGATTATTTTTATTTATTTGACAGAGAGAGACACAGCGAGAGAGGGAACACAAGCAGGGGGAGCGGGAGAGGGAGAAGCAGGCTTCCCGTGGGGCAGGGAGTCCGATGCAGGGCTCGATCCCAGGACCCTGGGATCATGACCTGAACTGAAGGCAGATGCTTAACGACTGAGCCACCCAGGCGCCCCGTAAATTTGTACAATTTTTTAAAATAATAAATACTTGAGTATTTGTACACTTCATATCCAAGTAGCTGTGGTGTTCCTGTAGCAGTTTATTTGTGGCAAAACACAAGATTGTAATCTGTGAAAATCTTAGTAAAAAGTGTTAGCATTTCTATTTATGGCCCTTGGCCTCATTCTGTTAACTTCTTAAAAATTAATACACAACAGGATGCATATATGTAACACTGCTGAAATGTAAACAGTAAAAATGACTAAGATGGTAAATTTTATAAAGTTACATGTTCTTTAATCATAATGAAAAAAATTAATACGTACTGAATGATCTCAACTGCATAGTAGGAGAAGTCATTCAGAAAGACTTATAGAAGTATTCCAAAATATTAATAATTGTTGTCTCAAAATGCTGGGATACTTTTTCTTTATAAACTCTCTCATATTTAAAGAAGAATATGTATGTTGTTTTTAAATCATTACTTGTTTCTTCGAGACCATTGTATAAAAAATAGTGGCCAAAAAAAGGGACTGTTTTCCGAATTTCCAAATAATAAATTTTTAAAATTTAAAAAATAGATCTAAATTCTGTCCTGTTTCAGATGACTTGATAAATCAATCTGGTGTTTTTTCATATTTGACTATGCTATGAATGGAGTTTCAGATTTGAATATGCGTGGATATGAACTTTCAAATTTTCAGCAGTTAAGTTGCTCCTCTCACATTGCTTGATAGATTCTTCATTGCATTTCAGGTCACAAGCATATTAGAAAAAAAGTTCTTCTGAATAATTTTCTTCAGAAAAATTTTTTATATCTTGTTTTCATTTTAATTTAGTAATATGAAATAGACTTGATTTTTCAGTTCTGCAGAAATACAATTAAGGTGAATATAACTAGTTTTTTGGTGCTTTCATGATATCTTGAAGTATCTGGTGTATATGACCTGCATTAATTCTTAAAGATATTTTATTAATTAAAAGATAATAAAATATTTTTTTAATTCTGTATGTTTCAGAAAACTGAAAAAAGTGAATTTCTAAATTTCTTCTACAACCATTGTATGCATGTTCTCACAGCACCGCTTTTGACCAATACTTCAGAAGACAAGTGTGAAAAGGGTAGGGTGTCTTACTTATCTGCTTATGATTTCCATTTTTAAAGAGTGAAATAAGTAGTATAATAGGCTGTCTACTCAGTGCTTTATTTGACAGGGAAATTACTACTGAAAAATTTAAACTGCGGTATAAAATCATGATTTCCCTTTTTCCAGAGGGACTATGTTAGAGAATGATACAGAAAATGTAGCAAAAAGTATTACACCTTGAGGAAGAGAAATATAAACACTTTAACAGAAGGGGATTATTCTCAAAGCTGTTAATTACCTAGAGGGGGTAAGAGTAAACAGTATATTACCTACATTAGAAAATCCAAGGGAACCATCATTTTGGAGAATAATTTGGCAATATAGTACAAGCTCTTTAATTTCACAACATAAGGATCAGAAGTTGATGGGTTAATCAAAAAAGTTGGTTAAAGCAGAGAACAGTTTAAAAAAATAAACTCTGTAAACATTCTAAATGTTGACTCATTTGCTGATATTTTGTATAAGGGCAAGCCTTTTTTTTTTTTAATGTATTTTTTTATTGTATTTCCATGTCATCTTTCATGCATAAACTACAGTCATAATTCATCAGCTCCAACTTCTGGTTTTACTGATTTTCTAGACTGTATTCAACTTAGCCATAGATACTACATTTTTATGATATTTCATCAGTCTGTGATGTTTAAAGTATGTAATCATACTGCCAAAAATAATTAGTGTAAACAAAGGACTTTTTGATAAGCATACAACTCAACTGGTGAAATGAGAAATGGGCAGGATGGGGGGGGGAGTGTTGGTTAATCTGATGAGTCATTTTAAAAGGGAGTCAGTTAAAGAGAATGCTTACTAAACTAATTAAGTTGTAAAAATGGGCACACCTTACATAATACCATCAATTCAATTTCCGAGTATATCCTAGGGAACATTTATGCATATGCATGACAGGTATAAGAATGTATAAGAAAATAAAGAACACGTGATATATTCATACAATGGAATACTATATAGCAGTTAAAACAACTGAATTTTAATCTGTCAACTAACTAGTTCTTGAAAATATAAAGTTGGGTAAAAAAGCATTTGGCAGAATGTTTTCATACAGAATGGTTTCATTTTTATAAATTAAAATAAATGCATTTTTAATCTTTATTTTAAAATAAAACACTTGCAGTGTACAGAAATATTTAGATAATTATGTAACAGATACCCATATATTTCCTGTTGACTTTATCAAAACTAACTTGCCCTATCTTTTTTTCAAATATTTTTGAAAAGAAAATACAGATATTGTTAGTTTCCTGTGCACCGCTTCACATTCTCACTTCACCCCCATCTCTCAAGGAATGCTGAATTTGAAGTTTATCACCCCATGTCTGTTTATATTATTATGACAAGTGTAATGTATTATTTTTCATATTTCCCAGCTTGATATGAATTGATTTCTGTTGTACACATTATTCTGCATTTTTTTTGCCCTTACTCAATGCGTTTTTAAAATCTATCCGTATTGATACCTGGAGTTCTTATTTATTTTTATATCTTGCATAATATTCTCTATTAGTATGTTATAATTTAGCCATCCTGCTTCTAATGTACATTTAAGTTTCTAGTTTTTGCTGTTACACACAATGCTGCAATAGACATTTGTATTTTTCCCTATGCAAATGTGCTCTGAAATATGTGCCTAAAATTCAGAACTTACAATGTCCTACTTATTTTTTTAAAACTTCAAGGCATAAATTATCATTGTTAACGTGTTATTCTGGAGTTTAAGAAATTCCTATATATAGAGAGACATATCCTAATTGTTGGGGGATGACTAAGAAATAAAAGAAAATGTGCCTTCTCTGGTTGTAACCTCACTTTTTTATCACAATATTTATTGTCTTTTAACAATTCCTCATCTGCACCAAATTCTGTAAAGGATTGCAGATACAGGTATAATATTTGACTGAAACAACTATTTTTTTAATTGAAGTTTAGTTGACACACAATGCTAACTTCAGTGGACAGCATAGTAGTTCGACAAGTCTATACATTAAGCTCTGCTCACCACAAGTGTAGCTACCATCTGTCACCCTATAATGCTGTTACAGTACCACTGACTATATGCCCTATGCTGTACCTTTTATCCCTGTGACCATACATTCCATAACTGGAATCCTGTGTCTCCCTTCATCCATTTTGCCCATTCCTTCACCCCCCTCACAACTAATTCTTAATGGTTATTATGCAGGTAAAATGAGATTATGACCAAAGACATCCTTTGTATGTTGTAAAGGACTAGGAAAATGTGAAATAATTATTACTGAAGTAACTGACTTTAACTTTTTTTTATTAGATAATATAGTTGGATCTAACAAAAACAGCACGATTTGCCCTGGTAAGTATAAATTTTTATTTTATGAACTAATATAAATTGTAAGCTTTTTTTGCTCAGAGTATAATGCATTTATTTATACAAGGCTAGGAAAGGCATATTTTTTTTTAAATTTACCTTTTTCCTCTGTTGTAAAGAAAAACATTTCATTTTCTCTAATATAAAAAATGGAAAACTGGTTGGAATTTTGTTTTTGTTTTTTACTGTAAATTTAGAGCTAGTTTTCTGATTTTTTTTTGAAAAGACATCTGAAAGTTGAGGATTTTAGTTCATTATTTTTGAAACCTAGTAACTAAGGCCAGTTAGGAACTAGTGTTAGTGTTCGTGACAGCATTATGCTTAGTTATTATTTATGAATCTGAGTGTAAGCACTGTTGCTTCTACTTGGAACATGCATACCAGGTATGGGCCTGGGAATATAGAAAATATGCTCTGTGCACCTAGCATCCTGTCTTTTCTACCAGGTTCATCAATGGTCTAGGAGAGCCAGTTTCAAATGAGGAGACTGACATTCAGAGGTTGGATTAGTTAGAGATATAATGATTAGTTTCATGTCCTAATTTGAGAAAGTGAAAACAAGACATTTAATTAAGACTGTAGATCATTGTTACAAAATCTTTTGTGAATAAAATTAGGGAACTGAGGGATTAAGAGAGTTTATTTTTTTTAATGGTGAGGAACTAGTTCAAATAAATACCAGAACTATATTTTGTATTTTTAATGGGTTTTCTGTTATCAAAAGAATGCTGATTTATTCCCAATAGCATCAGAGTTCCACAAAATATTCATGTGTGTAATCTTCTTGAAAAATAAAATAGTTGGACTAGATTTATTCTGTAAAGCTGTGATTCCAAAATTTCCTCACAGTTTAATATTTCTTGCCTAAAACTTTTAATAGATGTCAGTAATTATTGACAGAAGCCCTTTGACATACATTCAATTTTGATGTTCAGGAACCAATTTGAAGTCATTTCATTAATGTATACACCAAGGCCTCTTGAGGGAAGAAAAGGTGGTTTATTTTAGTAGGCCTTTCATGGGTATTACACTTTGATGTTAAAAAGGTTATTGTTAAAAAATCTCAATGTAATATTTTTCTCTTTATATTCAAGTAGCCAAAAATGTCCTTTCCTTAAAGATGTCTTTAAAGAAAGCATATTACTTTTTCTTGGGAAATTTTGTTGTACAATGTTAGGCAAAAAGCTTGAGGTATTTACTCTTTACTGTGGACCCTTTAATAGGTTCATTAATATTAATAATGAAAGCAGCACATACTAAGGAAATATTACTAAGAAGATCTCAGTGCACTGAGGGTTTTCTTACCATGTTTGTAGATTTTTATTTAGGCTTTTTTCCCTCTTAACACTAACAAATATTTTATACAAGAGCCTTAGAAAGTATCCATTTAATCAGTAAAACTGAATAGTATTGCAGAGTCTGCTAATGAAAAAGTAAAAATCTGTAGCTTTAATTGATATAAAATGAGGAAGAAATACAATTTTACTTTTGCTCTAAAATATGGGACATAAACTTTATTCTCTTTATTTAGGTGAATTACAATATTTATTTTCATGTGATGACTTTCTTTGTAGATAATTATCAAACAGCACAGCTGCTTGCCTTAATTTTAGAACTACTCACATTTTGTGTGGAACATCACACATATCACATAAAAAACTATATTATGAACAAGGACTTGCTAAGAAGAGTCTTGGTCTTGATGAATTCAAAGCACACTTTCCTGGCCTTGTGTAAGTAACAATTTAAAAAGAACATTCTTGTAAAGTATTTTAAGGAACAGTCGATAGAGATAAAACCTGAAGTTACCCATGTGAATTGATTTATTTTTTAGCAGTATATATGCTATCAAAGAGATGATTATGAGAAGTACTAATCTTTTGTTTTCTTTTATTTAAAGGGCAAGAGGAATAGGTCATGGTGCTTCCCACCCACATATTACTCACATTTAGATTGAATTAGTTTAACTGTTGTGATAAAATACCACGTACGATGACGACATTTCACTAATAGAACAAGTCCTGCTGTCTTTCACATCTGCTTCATCAAACTGTCATTTATAGTGACTTTTTTTATACCTTTGAGATATGGGCCTTCAAACGTTTTTGTGTAATTTGGGTTATTTATTGAACTTGTAAAATAACTTATGAGTAGTCCCCCTCAGTATACCACTTGGACCAACAATGATCAAACTTAAATGCCAGTAGTTGCGTCAGTGTTGATTTTTGGCAAACTGTTAAGTTTCCTTTCCTCTTCATAATTTTACCTGCAAATAGAGATAAAGTAACCTCCTTCACCCTCCAAATAAAAAGAGCTTTGTGTGTTTTTTCTGAGCATAAAAATTACGGTTAAAATTGAAACATTTAACACATAGAGAAAAGATTAATCTCCCAACTCCTTCTTTTATTTTTAAGGCCTTAAAAGTAGCTACCATTAACTCCGTGCACAATTTTTCCTACTCCTTTTTCCACAGCCGTACAAATTTATATAAAAATTCACACACTTTACAGGTTTTTTTGTTTTATTTTTATAAAAACAGGATCATATTAACATGTTTCTCAGCTTTTTAGTATTACTCTAGGTGATCGAATATGGTCTCAACTAAATTTTTTTACTAAATGTAGCTGAGTAACACTTGGTGGAGTGGCTCTTCCACAATTTATTCTGCTGTTCTGTAGTGCACAGATAATGGATTGTTTGGGTATTTTGCCCCTCCAAATAACACTGTAGTAAATAGTTTAGTATATAAATCTTTTAAGTACTGGTTTCTTTATTTCCATAGTATGGATTCCCAATAATGATAATGCCAGGACAAAATGTTTATATAGTTTTAATGTATCCTTTTAAATTTGAGTTTCACATACAGCCTCCAGATTACTTTCCCAAAAGATTGAAGCACTTGACACTCTTGCAGCACTGTGTTACTGATTCCTAAAATGTTATGAAGAGGATGATGGAAAATGTGGTATTCCATTTATGTTTTAATTTACATTTTCCTTGGCAGTATATTTCCCTGTTTTAGGGCTTTTGAATTTTATCTGTTGTGAATTGCCTATTATCTTTTTCTTAGAGCTCTTTTTATATTAGAGATATTAATTTATCACATTTTTGGGAAAAAATGTCACAGTCTCATTTGTCTTTTGCATTTGCCTTTATAGTATTTTTTAAATATATAACAGTTTTAAAATTCTCTATGATGAAAAATATGTCTCTTTTCCTTTTATGAGTTTTGGGGTTTTTGTCTTGCTTAGGAACATCTCCTATGTCCTAAGATTATACAAATAAAATACTCTCCTCAATTTACTTCTAATATTTTTATTATTTCATTTTTTACTTATATATGTAATACATTTGAAGTTTGTTTTTATATGTGGTTTGGAGGGTCTTGCTTTGTTTTCTTCCAGATGGAGAGCAAGTTGTGCCAATCCCCTTATTAAATAAACTATATTTTTCTTACTGAATTAAAATTTCTCTGGTTATATGGTAAATTGACATATATATCTTGTGTCTTGTTTCTGAACTATTATTTCTATTTCTAATCTGTTGTTTTATTAGATGAGATAAATAGGAAACTTTATTCTTAGGCCACTATAGCCTCTCTCTTGTAAAGTTTAATATCTGCTAAGTCCCTGCTCGCTTTTCCTTTTCATAATTTTCTTGGTTCTTGGACATTTGTTCTTCTATAATAACTTAAAAACAATTTTATCCAGTTCATCATGACCAGATTATGTTAGATTTTTATATTAATTTTGGAAGGATTGATGTTCTCATGATAGGTATTCCTATCTGGCTTTCTGTAAATAGTTCTTTTGGATGACTGCAGAGTAGTCCTATTTGTGTGGATATATCATAATTGAACAAATCTCTAGTATTTAAATGTTTACATTGCTTCAAGATTTCCATCATTATAAGTAGTGCAGTTGTAACTACATCATATCATTCACCCATTCACCAGCAGTGTATTAGAGTACCTACTTGCGCACATACTCAGTCTTTTTAATCTTAAATAACTATTTCTTGTCCTGCTACAAAAAGAGGTGATGTTGTAAGCCTAGCACTTCTCTTCACACTTGTTTTTGGTTTTTTTGGTTTTTTTCTTCACACTTGTTTAGTGTTACAGTTATCATACATTTATACCTTATGTGGCCTATTTCAGTTCTATTCTCAGATAATATTTGGAACCTCTTTTGACAGGCACAACTTCTTTTAATGACTTGCCTCTGAATAGCGGGTTGAAATGGGAGACATTTCTTTTCAGTATTTAAAATATGAAAAGCCATATTATACTGCTTGTTACTCTATTGTTCTTTTACAAATACAGTCTGATCTGCCACAGTTCATGTTTACCAAAGGCAAAAGAGCTCATAAGCAATTGGTAAAAAAGGACTAAGACGTATAGGGTTAAAATATATATGTTATAATATATAGGTAGTGTCGGTTCACAGATGATTTTTCCAAGGCAAAGAGACCTGAAATAGTGGGAGTGGAACTATAGCCTTCCTCAGAAAAAGTAAAAGACCTTCAGCTCTCCTGTTAAGCTGGCAGCAGGAACCCCTTTGGCTTTATTTTCAGAAAATCAAAAAGAAGTACCTCCCTCCAGAGCTCTCCCCACAGAGAGGGGGGGCAGCCTTGGGCAGGTTGCAGCACTCCTGTGCCCACCTTCACGACAGACAGCCCTGCACTGGTTCTGAGCTGCCACCACTACGTCTGCATGTCTGCCTGCGCTGCTCTGAGTACTGCCAGCATTGGCACTCGCTGGTTACTGTGGGGGGTTTTAATCTTTACACCATGGAGCTACCTGCCTGGGTACTTCATCTCCCAAGTACCAGTTATTGGGGGTTTTTTGCTAGCTCTGGCTACATGAGTTACACAGATTTGAGTGGTCTTTCCCTAACTGTTTTTCCTCAATACCCAATTATTTTTAGTGCACAGTTTTTATTTTAGAATATATACATTGCTTTATGTAAAAATTCCTGTATAATAATTGTTGTTAATGAGATTATCAATTTGTTCCCTGTATTATTTTTAATTAGGTGCTCTTCGTTTTATGAGGCGGATAATTGGCCTTAAAGATGAATTTTATAATCGTTACATTACGAAGGGAAATCTTTTTGAGCCAGTTATAAATGCTCTTCTGGATAATGGAACTCGGTACAATCTGTTGAATTCAGCTGTTATTGAGTTATTTGAATTTATAAGAGTGGTAAGTTTATGCTAAAGGATTCTTAGTAAAATAAAATAATTATATGTTTAGTGATGTTAATATTTTAAATTGTGAAATATAGCATAGTGTTTTAACCCATGTTTACTCTATATTATTCTCAGTTCCATTTTTATTGGCCAGATGTTTCAGGATTGTATTTGGCATATGTAGACATTTTGGTCAAGTATATGCCATTCTTGAGATATCTATGATCTTTGTAGGGGTAGTGATAAGTAGGAAGGTTGAAAATAATTACTTTGGTAAACTGAATAGAAGATGCATAAAAGGTAGGCTATTATCATGGAATTTTAAGTTGAAGAGACCAGGAAATTAGGCGGACCACTCCAGCTGCCTTATTTTATAGATGAGGGGCTTCAGACACCCAAAGTAAGTGATTTATTCTAGAGCGTCCATTTGGTTAGGAGCACAGTCAGAGCTTGAAGATAGGTCGTAGCTCAGTTTTGGGCAACAGAAGATCTGTCATAAAAAGATCTGGAGAGGGCGCCTGGGTGGCTCGGTTGGGCGACTGCCTTCGGCTCAGGTCATGATCCTGGAGTCCCAGGATCGAGTCCCACATCGGGCTCCCTGCTCAGCGCAGGGTCTGCTTCTCCCTCTGATCCTCTTCCCTCTCGTGCTCTCTGTCTCTCATTCTCTCTCTCTCAAATAAATAAATTTAAAAAAAAATCTTTAAAAAAAAAAAGATCTGGAGAGAACTCTATGTGAACAACACAGTTAAGATAGGTAACTGTAGAACCAGTACAATAAATTTACCCTCTCCCACACACTAAAATCATTCCACCAGGGAAAATGGCTACATGGTTAGAATTTGAAAAAAAAGAAAGTAAAGCTAGAAATTCATTCTCTAGTTTTGGCTGTTAAAAATCAGATTTCTGCTCATGACATGCTGTTCTCATGTAAAGATTATTTGGCTGACTGGATTACTTTTCTAGTAGTAGTCACTTGGCAAGAGTATGGCTTTCAAAAGGATGAAAAGAATAGAAGTATTGTCTTTAGCCTTAGAAAAGAGGGAACATAGTTAACTACCTTACCAAGTATATGAACCCTGTTTCACAATGCAGTGTTCTAATGAACCAGAGATTGACTTTTCTATTTTTTTTTTCCTTAAAATTTTTGGTGAGAAACTGATAAAATGAGTTGTAGGGTTCATAACCCCATTCCTATGATTGAATTTGTTTTTCAGAAAATAATTTTGAGTGGTCGATAAATGTACATTGAATCCCAAAACTTAACTCATCTTTTTTTTTTTTTTTTAAGATTTATTTATTTGAGAGAGGGAATACAAGTGGGAGCAGGGGCAGAGCAAGAGAATCTCAAGCAGACTCCCTGCTGTTGATCTCAGGACCCCAAGATCATGACCTGAGCCAAAACCAAGAGTCACCCAGGCGCCCCAAAACTTAACTCATCTATTTGTTCAGTATACAGCACAGAACCGTTTTACCTGGGTTTCTAATGTTTCTTCTTTGCATATTATTTAATTGAGATTTCCAGAGAAACTAGTTTAAAGACTTAAAATCCTCAAAAGAAGCAGATTATGGTGTATCTTTTAAAGAAGTGGCATGTATATTTCTTATTAATATTAAATTCCTGAATCACAACTTCAGTTATTATTAATAATGAGCGTACTTCGCACCCAGGCGTTTGCAATGATTATTTAGAATGGTTCATTTAGAATTTAAAAGAATTTAGAAGTTACTACTGTCAGTTTGTTTCACAAAAATTATACCATTGGAAGACTGTGGAAATAGGTGGAATTCAAGTTAATAGTTTATCAGATCTGTATATGTAATACAGTCAAAGGAGTCTGTGTTTATTATTTAGGTAATTACGGCTTATCCCATTTTGATACCAGTTAAGTAAGGAGTCATTAAGTAGCACCTAATATTTGTTAAAAATGTAATTTCAGCATCTGCCTTCTAACTAGCTCTGTGCTCTTCATCAGGTCATCCAACCTCTCAGATCTTCAATATTCCTTTTCTGTAAAATGGGGGTAATAAAACCTATTTCATAGACTTGTTAGGAGGATCAAGTGAAACTATATGTCAAAGCGCTTTTTAAATTGTAAAGTGCTATGTAGATGCAAAAAATAAACAAGACATAAACTAAATCTAGTTACTTTCAAATGTTTTGTAGCCCCCCAAAAGGGCTCCTTTTTTATTCCAAGTTTTCTCTGGAGGCCTGGCTCATGTGTAAAGAAACTAGGACATTTATTTTTGTAATGGGATTTTGAAAAACCTTTTTTGATCAGCTTTGGAACTATAAAAAAGTTCTTCTAACAGTCATTGAATTATATTTGAATTGTAAATTTTGTCCTTAAACAGGAAGATATCAAGTCTCTTACTGCACATATAGTTGAAAACTTTTATAAAGCACTTGAATCAATTGAATATGTTCAGACATTCAAAGGATTGAAGACTAAATATGAGCAAGAAAAAGACAGACAAAATCAGAAACTGAACAGGTATTGTTTAAATATATTGCATTTATAATGTATAAAATTATATCCAAAATTTTTTGTTTGGATCTGACATATGAAATTTACCCAGGAGTATTCTGGGTACCATCATTAGATAGTACAGGGTTGTATAGAAGGGTAGGTTTTTTTCCCTACCCAGAATCTTTTATGTGAAAAATGACTGCTCCGTATCATAACTCAAGATAAATTTTTAGTTTAATTTGCAATATTTTGGAGTGTTCTCTGGTTACATCTTGTATCACTGTTGAGGTGATTATGATGTAAATTATACGTAGTTAAAATTACTTTAGCTTCTCTTGGTTATACATATTTATTCTCAAATTTAATCTGGTCACAAACTTTAAATCATTACTCAGTGTTTGTGATATGTTTCTTACAGTGTACCATCTATATTGCGTAGTAACAGATTTCGCAGAGATGCAAAAGCCTTGGAGGAGGATGAAGAAATGTGGTTTAATGAAGATGAAGAGGAGGAAGGAAAAGCAGTTGTGGCACCAGTAGAAAAATCTAAGCCAGAAGATGATTTTCCAGATACTTACGAAAAATTTATGGAGAATAAAAAAGGTATTAAAATTTTGAATTTTTTAATAATGTATCATTTATTAGGTACAGAAATTATCAGTTGCTTGTGAAGGTTTGGTCATAGTATATAAAGCATGAAAGACATGAATTTTATAGTGAATCAGGACCTTTTAAAATTTCCAAATCTTTTTCCAAACCTGGGAGTTATTTTCGTGTTTAAACTGTTTTTCTTGAAACTTGCCATTTTGTGATGCTCTTCATTTGCTGTTTAGAATTACACTGTCTACTCATACATTGCCTTTTATGAACAGTCTTGGATTTATTTCTGTACTGAAATCTCCAGTAATACTAGAGACCATATAGATCCATAGAAACTTTCCAGAGCACTCTGCCTTTTATAGCTGTAAGGAAACTAAGCTCAAAGAAGTACCTCTGCTCTTTGAAATTTTAAAATCATTATAAAAATTTCATAAAGATACACTATCAAGAGAAGTAACATTTCCCGTCTTTCAAATATGTTTAACTTGTTTAAAAACTGAGATCTTATCTTTCAAAAGAATTAATCACTTTAATTCTATGGCCTGAAAAACCACCATTATTGGAGTACTGTCCTGCATATATCATATAAATGTTTACCAAAAATTTACATTTTGAAAGGCAAAAGCATTTCCTGAAAGGCAAAAGCATTTGTGATTTTGAATGAGATTTTCTAAAAGTATTTCTCCTTAGGTAGTGTTTCATTGATTTATTACGTTTTTCCTGCAACTTTTGTTCCCAGCCTCACTCATTATGTACTTGTTAATGCTTGAAGTTTTATTTACTACAGCCTGGCAGAGCAAATAGCCCATCAAAATGTCCTCTAAGGAATAGGTAACTTTTGGTAGCCTAATTCTTCTACCTTTATTCATTACAGGCACTGCCCTGACTACCATGAAAAGGGGCAGTGAGGCCGTACTTGAAGTACTGCATCCACTTAAGAATCATATACAAAAAAGTAGCAACCAGATATGAAAGGATAGTAGATACCTAAGTCGTAAGAGAAACAGATAAAGGAACCTGGAATATTCAGGAAATAAAGAGACTGATAGACATGATCATATCATTGTCTTTAGGCATTTGAAATACTAACTTATGGGAGAGATTATCAGGTCTATCAAGGACTATAGAAGTATAGGTTCAGTTCAGTGAAGGGCAGCTGCAGAGGGACAATGAAAGAGTCAGACAGGTAATGAATCCTTGACACGCCCTAGATAACAACAGTGTAGAATTCTCGTGTAGGATGACTGATTTTGGTATATGATTCTTAAGGTCCTTTCTAATCCTGAGGTGTCTAAGATTCCAGCTAATTAAAGACTTAACCACTAAAAAAAAAAAAAAAAAATTAAAAAAAAGAGTTAACCATTGTACACATCATGCTCTACTCTTAGCTCTTATGAAGCAAAGGCAGTGTTTTATAAGTTTTTAAGTTATTGTTATTTTCACTTGCTTTGCTTTTAGGAATATTTACTGAAAAAGATTAAAAATTTTACTTTCACTTTAGCAAAAGAAAGTGAAGACAAGGAAAACCTTCCCAAAAGGACATCTAGTGGCTTCAAATTTACCTTCTCCCACTCTGCCAGTGCTGCTAATGGAACAAACAGTAAATCTGTAGTGGCTCAGACACCACCAGCAAGTTCTAATGGATCCTCTTCCAAAACTACAAACTTGGCCACATCAGTGGCAGCCACCAAGGTATGTGACATTATTCTATACACGAACTTTGCTTTTTCCATCTTTAAAATTATTTCATGTTTACTAAAGAAAATTTGGATAATAATTTCAAAGAAGAAAGTTGTACACATTGTCATCAGAGAACATGACTGCTAATAACATTTGATTCTTTAGGTATATGGGTTTATCTGACATGTAATTGAGGTCTTTGTATAAACACAGTTTTGTATCCTGCTTTTATTTGTTAAAAAGAATTTTTCTGTGTTACTAAAACACTGTTGATGACTACAGAATTTCATTTTATTTAGCTGTATCATAGTATTTGTAAGTAACCTACCCAGTAATATTTTGGAGCACATAAGTTGATTCTGATGTTTCATTGATAGTAGGACTACTGGTGGTGTTGCATTTTAAGTTACCTTTTTGAATTGATGAGTAGAAGAATATTTCATACATATTGTCAAATACCTCCAGGAAGTTTCTACCAGTTTACATTACCATAAGCATTGTATGAGTGTGCTTGGCTCACTGCAGCTTTGCCAGTGTTGTTATAATTATTTTTAATCCTTCCCCATTAAGTAGTGGAGACAGTATAGATCTCATTCCCAGTTGTGTGTCCTTTGTTAGTAGCAAGGTTGAGTATTAGCCTTTTGAATTTGCTCTTCTGCAAGTTGTCTTTTCATAGTCTTGCCTTTTTAAAATTGGGTTATGTTTTTCTTAGTATGAATGAATCTTTAGTTATAAGGATATTAGCCTTTTGGTCATTTGCATAGCAAATGTATTTTCCATTTGGTTACTTTTTTATATAAACAAGTTTAAATTTTATTTTTTTTTAAAGATTTTGAGAGAGAACACGAGCAGGTGGGGGGAGGTGCAGAGGAAGAGGGAGAAGCTCCCCACTGAGCAGGGAGCCCAACACAGGGCTTCATCCCAGGACTCTGGGATCATGACCTAAGCCAAAGGCAGACACTTAACTGACTGAGCCACCCAGGCACCCCTAAACAAGTTTAAAAGGAGTGGCTTAAAATAAAAAGGCATAAATCTAAGACAACTCTTAATGTAAGGGTAGAAGGACAAGAGGACAGAAATGCCATAGTAGTAGAAAACCTAATCTGAAGGGATGCTTCTTGGTTTGAACACATAATACAATTTGAGTTTATTGTTTTACAAAAATGTAGTCTTTAGGGGCGCCTGGGTGGCTCAGTTGGTTAAGCGACTGCCTTCGGCTCAGGGTCATGATCCTGGAGTCCCGGGATCGAGTCCCACATCGGGCTCCCTGCTCAGCAGGGAGTCTGCTTCTCCCTCTGACCCTCCCCCCTCTCATGCTCTCTGTATCTCATTCTCTCTCTCAAATAAATAAATAAAATTTAAAAAAAAAAAAAAAAAATGTAGTCTTTATTCAGTATTGTATTGAGGTAGGCTCTTGACTAAAGATCACAGAAGTAGCATTTTCAGTGAGATTCTACTGCTTTTGAAACTTTTTTAATTAGAAATTTTAAAATTAATTTTCACTTCTTGATAGAATTTGGTATAATATTTGTGGCACTATATTAAGAATATTTGCTGTGAAGTTAAATTGTTCAGGTTCAGATCTTGGCTCTGCCTCTTCCTAGGCTATTTGACTTTGAGTAAGTTATTATATCTCTCAGGACCTTATTTTTTTCATTTTAAATAAGGATAAAATAGCACCTACTCTATAGGCTTATAAATATTAAATCATGTAATAAATGTAAAGAACTTAGAACACTGTTTGCACCTTCTCAATATATACTAGCTTTTCTTTTTTTAAAGCAATACATGCGCTTACTTTCAAAAGTCAAAATAGTATTAAAATGTTGAGAAAAATCAGTCCTTTTTTCTTCTCCACAGAGATAGTTAGAACTCTTCTTGTACCTGTTTCTTCTGTTTCTAAATAATATATTAATACTTCATATTGTTCTATCAAGTTTAGACCTAATTTATTAAATTCTTGTTATGGTAGATAAGAATTTAACATGTGAACACTCCTTACCACATCCTCACCCTTATTTCTCTATGTATCACAATTTTTGTTTAAAATAACCTTTGATAATTTTATAGCTATAGTGACAATATAAATATTCTTTATTCACAACTTTTTTCCTGGTCTTTTTTTCTATACTGTATGTTTCTTAATAACTTTTCTCTTTTTAGAGTAAATAATTGCCACCATTTTTTCATTTGTTGCAATAGTTAGGTGCCTTTCACTAATTCTTGCAGTGCCATTCAGGTTAGTTTCTGCGTTCTCTTGACGTCTCCAGTCTGGTTCCGACCTAGATCCGTTGCTCTCTAGACTTGCTGCACAGCTCTTGTCTTGAGGTTGCCGAGGCCATTATCCTAATACTTCCTTTGCCTCTCTTTTTCTTGTATTGCTTCTGGGTCTTATGTCTCTATACTCTTTCTTGATTTTCTCTTACATTTTGGTGCACATCCTCTAATAATTGTTTTCTGAGAAAAGAATCCCAGGAGAGGTAAAATTTGAGCCCCTGCCTCTATGAAACTGTGTTGATTCCATCCTACTTGACTGCCAGTTTAACTGAATGTAGAACCAAATCAGAAATCATTTTCTTTTAAAACTTAACTTTTAAAAGTTATTGTTGCCAAGAAATCCAAAGACATTCTTATTTCTGATTCTTTGTGTGTGCGTTTTTATTTTCTTGGGAGCAGCTGAACAGTCATGTCCTTCAGTTTGGAAACATTTTATATTATTTCGCTATAACTTATTCAGATGTTGGGCCCTCTGTATTGATCTTATAATTTTCATAATTTTTCTCTCCTGTTACTCTTTTTTTTTTTTTACTCTTCTTATTCTATTTTCTGGGTTATTTCTTATAGTTCTTAATTCATTATCCTTTCAGATAATTTTTTACTTAGGACAACAAAAGCAGGTTCAAGCACTAACACATTTTTCACCCTTCTTGACACTAACAGCAGATTACTGAATACATTTGTACTACATCTTTTTGCGGGGACAAGGAGAAAACAGTGATTGCTCTTGGAAAATAAATTGCTCATCACTCTAGATTATGACAAAAGTTTGAAATTTCCTATCTGTTGAGTGCCACAGTCCAGTTGATTGGTTCTTAAACAGAGCAGGTGTGAACTTGTCTGTTTTCCTTGGCAAGGCTTCTAAAGCTCTAATATGCTTTTAAAAATTGCATTCTTGGCAAACTTGGTAGTTTTTCAAGGCTGGTGAGACATTAGCTACTAATGAAATTACAAAGATTTTTTTTTTTTTTTAACTTACAGAGCTATAAAAACCACATTTTCCTTAACAGAAGTATACTTACCCAAAAAAGGAAAGAAAAATACTTACAAAATCATAATCAGAAACCATTAGTGGGTGCTAAAACAAGCACTTCTTTTGCCACAGATGAACAGAAGAGAACACTGAATCTTGCTTTTTCACTTAACAAACTTACCTGGGTGAGCTTTCCATATTAGAACATAAAAGAACTTCTCCATAGGATTCCAAAGTATGATACACTTTAATTTATAACTAACACTCTTGATGCATTTTAAAGTTGTTTCCAGCTTTTTGTAGTTAAAGCAATTGTATGTGACTTTCTACACAAAATATTTCATATACATGTGTATTTCTATATAGAATATGCATTTACAGTTTTGATTAGTTATTGAATTTACTAAGCAAAATGGAAATATGTGGATAGTTCCTTAACATGGTATATATGGCCAGTACCAAAAGCTAGCTTAATACTTATGGACATATTAGAAGCATTCCCACCAAAGTTGGGAACAAGGTAGGATACCACTGTGATTGCTATTATTTAACCATTGTTCTGGGGTCATAGCCAATGCAGTTAGGTGAGATAAAGAAATTAAAGCTATAAAAATTAGAAGATCTAAAAACCATCACTTTTGCTGATGATTTTTTAAAATTTTATTAATCATGTTTATGGAAGATCTGTCCTTTTTTTTTCATGATTTTATTTATTTGAGAGAGAACAAGCAGGGGTGGACGGGTAGAGGGAGAGAGAGAGAGAGAGAAGCAGACTCCTCACCGAGCAGGGAGCCCAACGCAGGACTCGATCCCAGGACCCTGGGATCATGACCTGAGCCGAAGGCAGACGCTTAACTGACTGAGCCATGCAGGCGCCTCTGTCCTTTATTTTTTGAGTAGAGGATAATTCTTGAATTCTCTCTTCTTACATTTTTTTTAATATGATTAATTATATTAATAGTTTCCTAACATAATTTGTTCATTGGTTTGTTTGATTCAGAAAAAATGTCATTGTGTATTCATAGGTGTTTGTTACTGTTATCATTCGTTTTCATCCCTTCCTTCGTATTGGAAACTTTTCTCAAGGGTAATTGGCATAAGTGGTCTAATTGCAATCTGATATTTATTTTAAAACAAGTATGTTTATGTTTGTATATTAAGTCTTGAATCTGTCAGATTCTTTACGGAGTGCATCTCTGGATTACAGGCCTTTTCTAATATTTCACATTTTATATTTTTATTTTCAGTAAAAATGATTGTTTTAACATATAGTTTATGGCATATATGTATAGATAATAGAGATAAAATTGATAATAAATTATGTAGCTGTGTGTTTCAGATAGAATATTTATTAATCTTAAGTAAAAAGGCATTTTAAATGTTACCGATTGGAAACTGAAATGTTTGTACATTATGATATATAATTTGTAATCCTAAACATGATTAAAATTTTCCTTGATAATTTGTCATCTTTGTGAATATCAGACTGGTGCCTTTTTAGAAGGTAATTACATCTTCTATCTCCTCCCATCTAACTTGTTTGGCTTAGAAACCAAATGAATAAGAATGATATTGTAGTAGCAGTTAATAGCAATTATTGAACACTAACTACATACCAAGGACTGTGCCACGTGCTTTTTATGTTTTCTTTTCATTTTCTTTTCAAAATAGTTCACTGAGATCTAAGTACTATTATACTAATTTTAAGATAAGGAAAATGAGGCATAGAGATACTAAATCACTAGCCCACAGTCATACACTTAAAAAATTGTGGCATTGCAATTTGAAGTTAGGCAGACTACAATCAATACGTTCTTACCAATTTAGCCATACTGCCTCTTACCAAACTTAAGACTTGTGTGTTATTAAGCTGAGAAAGCAGGATTCTCACATAAGTATATGTGGTATAAATAAGTTTGATTTAATTCCCAGACTTTCTGATAATGGTTTCTAGCTGCTCAGTGGCCTTTGTTGATATTACAGTGGTTCAGTTATATATTGGCCAAGTGTTACTGCCAGATGTCTGGATTCTTTAGATATGAAGCTACTTAACTTTGAAATATGAGTTATTTCAGTTGTATTTGTTTTTCCCCTTGAGGTCTGAAGGGTTTGAACTAAATCCAGTGTTTACAGTAGCGCTCTTAACCTGTGGGGTCATATGTATAAACTTATGACTTATGGGATGGATTCAAAATGAGTGCAAACCTGAGGACATTTAATTTCCTGGGTAGTATCCAGAGCCTTAATAGGTTTTTAAAGGGGTCCATGACTCATAAAGGGCCGAACACCTGAATTACCTCATCCTTACTTTCCTTTTAGTTAGAGAGGTAGCCCTAAATTTTTTAGTTGTTAGTTTTAGGAAGTATTTAATTTGTTTATTATTATCAAAAGCATAATGAAAACAATGGTATGCACTTAGTAATGAAATACATACATGAAGTATGGAGACAAAAGGAGGCTTCTTGTCGCTGACTGACTACTCTTTCTAGTTTAAACATAGAGAAATGAACTAGTTCATTTCCACAGTCCTTCCAGCTCCCCGTGTCATGGTGATTTGTGAGTCCTGCTGTTTGGAGATACATTTTTCCACAGTGAAATTTTGCTGAATTGAATTAAATTGTGAGGTATTGTTAAAAATCCAAGAGCTAAATAGAAAAGTTGAAGGTAACTTAGAGTGCCACCAATGGTACCAAGTGTTCATAATTTTCAAGCAGTTCCTTTATCAAATTCAAATGTATCTGAGATAAATATGATTAGATAGTTTAGAAAAGTTATTTGTGATGTCTTTAAAAGTGACTATTGATACTAGTAAGTTTTTTTTCCCCTTAAGTTACATATGTTAAAAAATTCTTATTCTTCTTCAATAGGGAAGTTTGGTGGGTTTAGTGGATTATCCAGATGATGAAGAGGAAGACGAAGAAGAAGAAACAGCTCCCAGGAAAAGACCTCGTCTTGGCTCATAAAATATTTAGTGAGGACCCTCAACGCGTGGTCTTACTAAAATGCTGCAACTGTTCAATGAGCTGAAAATCTGAATCAGAAAGCTTTCTCACTTGAACTTATAAATATACAAGGAGTAGCAAAAGATACTCAGTATATCAGCTAGGAGAGTTTAGTTCTGTAAAAAACCAGGCTTCCCAGGAACTTGACTGCTTGCTAGTAATTAAGGGGTTTGCCTTTCAGGCTGTCAAAAAAAAAAAAAAAAAAAAAAAAAAAAGTTAGTAACCAGAACCTGGGAGATAGCTTCTTCATGAGGAGACTCTCAGGTTTGGGGATGGCTTGGGGGAGGGAACAAGGTTGATAAAACAATATTAAATGCAGGGTTGCTCCAGGGGGGTATCTGATCTAGAAACAATTACAAAACTTTAGTTACAAACCCAATAACATTACTTGTATAATGGTGCTGGCCATGTTGTTCTTTTAATCAGTTGCCTCTTTTTAAAAAAATTTTTTATGAAAACCAAATTTAACTATCATAAAAATGAAGTTATGCTTTTGGGACCATTTTTTGAAGATTTAACAGAAATTCAGCCTTATAGGTAGTTGGAGGGAAGTACACTCTGTGTTACAGTACATGTTGAGTTTTCTACACCAGAAATTTTCAGTATGTATTTTGATGAAAACAAACAAGCTGGATTCAAAATGGACAGTCTTGTTAATATAACTTTACAGCACTCTTAGAGATAACTGATGCCAAGAATCAGTACATTAGTATTTTGAAATGATTTTCTCTAGAAACTTGGGAGTGGATTGAACAGAATGTTTCCAAGTGTCTCCCAGTAGTACCTACAATCTTTTATGCAAGATACTTTGAAGTCACTTTCTGCTTTGTTCATAAAGTTGTCTCTCTCTCTAGAGCTGCAAGCAAGTTTTAAAGTATAATTTATAAAGACTCCCACACAAAGACTAGTGCTGAATTAAGTGGCATTTAATATCTAGAGGCCATTTTGATCCAAGAAGTTACTTCAGTATCAAAGTCAGTATGCAGCACATGAAGTTTTTCCATAAACAAACAAGGGTGTAATATGAAAGCTGCTTTTTTTAAAGAGTAAAAGCACATTCCATGTACGTAAATGAATTTAAAATAAGTGGAGGCAAACAGTTAAGAGGTTTTATTTTTAGAACAGCAAGTTAACTGTAAATATTTTTAATGTTTGTTTGCTCATTTATGATCTGAGATCATGCTGAAGTGAGAAAAACATCCTCCAAACTACAATTTAATGCATTGGGAAAAAAAAAACTAAAAACAGGAATTCCAGCTACAGTCTTCAGATCACCCTTGTAATGTGTTATGGGTCCATTTTTCCTGGAATAGCTTAAACTGAAGCAGTTTCCCCTGTTTTGGAGATTTTGTAGTTAATTTTAATTTTGGCTATTGTTTGGAAAAGATGGGCTGTCTGTGTAGATATGAAGTATAGTTTTTCCATAAAACAGATGTTTATTTTGTATTAAAAATACCACTGTACTTGTTTTACACCATTTGTATACATGTGGTGATATTAATGCTGAACTGTAAAATTCAGGAATTAAAATGTGACCCTGTAATTCTATGATTGTTGCTTTTGTTTGGTTTGTTGTAAATATAAGTTATCTCCATTTTGAGATTTGTTCCATTTTATAGTATCTTTTAAAAGCCAATAAATTATCCATAGATATTTATTATAAACCACTAAGTCCTACACCAGTCTGAATGAAGTAATAATAAGCAAACGAAGGTTGACTGCACTTTAAGAATTACTGATTGTACTTACAGAAGGTGTGCCTTGGGCAAATGAAGTCTCAACACCAAAACATCACAGCATGGGGCTAGTCTCACCTCTTTGATTAAAAGTACATATAATGAAAAAGACCTCCCACTTTATAAGGCAAGTGCCTCAGGATACCCTAATTTAAACTAAGATCAGTAAAGTTACCATCTGAATACAGTTTTTTTCAAGCAAGTCTGTGAAGCCCCTTTCACTCTTCTTAGCTCTTAATTTCTTCTTGTCATCTAAGAAGCCCAGGCCTAAAGCATTTCCCTATTTACTCTTGACTCTTCCTGATTAAGTAATTTTAAAGTTCCAGTAGGAAGTATTATCTTTATACCTTATGAAGAGTTTAATTTTCCTTTCTGAAGAATTGCCAGGAGTCAAACATTTAAATCATCATCATCTAGGAACCTTTCTTACCGCAGAAATGTGAGTGTTTTGTTGACTTACAGGATAACAGTTTTCATGGTACATATGCTCACCCACAATGATATAAAAACAGGGCTTAAACTATCCCTTGAAAGAATAACTATTAAGTTTCCACATGTTAGCTGCTGTCTTAATGACTACCCTCAGGCAGATCAGGATTTTTATATCTCTATCATCACTCTGAACCAAGCCAGAGCCCACATTTGTATGCCTGAGGTTCTCTTAAAATTATATCTGTAAACATGTATCCACTATAAAAACTATTTTTAATAAAAAGTTACATGAAACAGATTTCTGTGTTTTAATCACTAGTTTTTCCTCTTGTCCATCTAAGTGATGAAAATGTAACAAATGTAAAGTAATGATGGTTTTTCTCTGCAGGTTGAAGACTGGAGCTAAACAAATTTTGGTATCCCTTTTTTAAAAGTTTATAACTGTAGGTTTAGAGAGATAAAATGGAATTAGAAATTAAACCTCAGGAGCAACCTATAACTAGAAAAGGGGGTGCTTGCTGGAAGACACCATACAGGAAGTTTTCTGAAAGAAGGGTCTCTCCTACTATTCTGGTTCTGGACGTGGGATCTTTTCGCCTGATCTGTAAGTAAACAACCACAGAAAACCATCCAGGACCATTTCACATAAAAAAGGCCTACACCCATGGCTGCATTCCCCTCAGGAGTTGACTGTTCCCTTTATCTTTTTTAATGGTAGCCTTTCTAGAAAGAGTAATTGAGTATTTTTAACATCCCTCATCCATTTTCCAAGTGCTGTTTGCTTCTGCCCAGGATAACATCTTCTGGTTGGATTTCCTTATACTTGGTATACCCACAACAACTCTAACTCACCCCATCTCCATATAGCAGCCACACATTTTTTTTTTTAGCTGAACGTTTTGATAATGTAACTTCCCTGCTTTAAAACTTTGCAGTGACTTCCTACTGCCATAATAAAATTTAAAATCCTCACATTTCCTACAGGGCCCTGCAAATCAGTACCCCGCCCATCTCCAATTTCATAGCCAGCCTTCTGCCCTGGTTCTAAGTGTATACACACCATACTGCCCACTCCTCACTAGCTGCCTTTCCTGTGGTAGGACCTGAGTTGGTCCTTCCCATTTCTCCCTGCAGCTAGCCTTCCAATCAGCTTAAGTATGGCTTTCTCAAGAAGGCTTGGCCAGCCCTGCTTATAATACTGCATTTTTCCCTCTGTACACTTGGCTCTTCGGGCCTTCTTCACTAGCCCCATGAAGGCAGGGACCCTGATGATCTAGTTGACAACTGTATCCTTGGTACCTAGCACAGTGCTTAGCATAAACAATAGTAACCAAGTTGGAATGAATAAATGCACAATCACGTTTCTATACCCTTTCTCAGCCCAAGTAGCTGTCTTCCCCACCACCCTTTACCTCAAAAGTTTAATAAAGTATTAAGAATGAGCTTATATTTGCATTTACAAACACAAGTATTTGAAACTAACAGGCTCAGTTTAAGGAAATTTATTTTTAAGAAAATTTGAACTTCTGTTTTGCTAAATTGTTTTTAAAATTACTTATTAATAACTTCTTCTTTAAGTTTCTCTGCAAGCAATCTCCTCTTTAGTAATGTTTGCTTCTCCTCTGCTGTCATTTCTGGTTTCTCTGTCATTTCCTTAAAAAAAAACAAAACAAAACAAAAAAAAACAGGAAAAAAATTGGCTATAGTGTAAGATGGGTTCATTTGTCTAAAATTCCCAACATACTGCCTCAAGGACATTTTCAGTAAATAAAAATGTAAAAAGCTACATGTGGACTGGGCTCCCTAAATCTCTTCTTTGCAAAAATCTCTTCTTAGAGAAGAAAGCCTCTTGGAGGTGGTGGCAAGGGTACTGTTGCTGCTTTGTGGATAAAATATCTCAAAGGGCTTAGGTAAAATAGACTGCTGACCCTTAAGCACTCAGAGCAGGGCAAGTAAAGAAAAAAATGTATAATGAGACCGCTATCATTTCAACCTCATAATCTTCATACCATAACCACCTCACTGCCTAGAAAAAACAGGTGCTACACTAGCAGGGAGGTTAATAGGACTGCATCTACAAGCAACATTCATTATCAAGGCTGTCTTGCACACATTCTGATTTTGACAATTCCACCTCTAGATTTGCAAAGTTTGACACACTAAAGCTAGCCATACCTCCACCTCCCCAGCAGGTTTTCCTTTCTGCTCGGAATTTTGTATCTGCTTAGTCCTCATATCCTTTCTCATGGACATCAATTTATCTCTCTTCTGCTTGAGGTAACGCTCGCGTTGTCGGAGCTCTTCTGTTCCAAGTGTTGATAAATTCTGAGTCAAAAAAGAGAAGGAACTATTTAAATTCAAGTCCACATAATAAGGGGCACAGATAACCACTGGCTGATTCAACTCAAAATTTGTAATAACAAAAGCCAAGTGTATGCCTGTTTACATTGTTTGCTCCCAGTACTTTGTCATTTTGTTCATAGTTCTTAAAAAGTAATGTTTTTTACTTACTGCTATTGGTCCTTCAATGCTTGCATGTTGTAAGCCAGGAATCTTCAGGCCTTTTTGTGGGAAGGAGGAAGTTTCAGGCAGCATTTCCAGCTTTCTTGCCAAAGGTTGTACTGACTGATTAGCAAAATGCACTTTAACTTCTGGCAGTAATTAGACAGAGACCAATTAGAATATTATAAGAAATATTAAGTATTAGGTTGGGTCACCAAAATGCCTAGTGTTTCTTTTCTCACTGTCTTTTTTTTTTTCCTCACTTTCAATCAACACACACTGATTCAATGTCTATATTGTTTCAAGCACTGGGTGAGAACAATAAACATGGTCTCTGTCCTCAAGGAGCTTGAACTACTGCTACTCATGAATAATGACATTTCAACAAATACCAAGCTCCTGCTGTTTGGCACTACAGCTACAAGAAGTCTAATTCTTGTCTAAAGAGTAGAACTACACTACACTGTAATACAAGGTTGCCACATAAACTAAATAAACAGGACACTAAAATTCCTTACTGGTAGTGTAATTGGTTGTCAAACTTTCGCTTACAGAAGAAACTGTAAATGACCCTATATTTTCAGAACAGTGAAGTTAAAGCTACAATTTTTTGTATTGGACAAGTAAATGCCAATAATATCAATAATTTTTGTTTGTAATACATACTGAAGGTAACTTGAATAAACCTACTAACACTGTAAGAAAATGTAAAGATTTTAAAGTTGAGTAGAACTTAGAAGCAGATATAACAGAGCACTCAATATTTTCCAGTTCTTTGGTGACTGTGCTAAGAGACAAGATTAACATGCTAATTGCTCTTCTGAGCCATTTTTTATTATAAGAAGGTGATTTTTTTTTTTAAGATAAAACATTTTCAGGGTAAGTACATGAACTATGAAAGACAGCAGAGTGAGACAAGAAAAGACTCAGATAAAAACGATAGCAAGAACTAAAAGCAGGATGGGCAAACATGATATACATGTCCCAAAATGTTTAAAAATCTTGATAGCACAGTAAAACCAGAAATAAAATTCTGCATGAGCAAAAAACTTGCCAAAGGACCACTGCTTTAGCATGGAGTAAGTGTCCTGATGGCAGTGCCAGGGAGGCTGGAAGAAGAAATGCTCTTTAGGCTCTTGGACAGTAAGGAAAGTCTCCATAGAAAAGATGAGGCTGTAGCTAACCTCCCATCAGCCTAGACAGGGAGCTACAGAACTTAGAAATAAAAACAACACTCAAGCAAATTGGTTGCTGCAAACAAGAGTTAAACATGCCATTCTTACTGATGGTGACTTTACACAGAGGTAGGCTTAGCCCCCAGATATGGAAGCACACGACTGAAGAAGGGACAATTCCATTCATTTCTGAGGAGGGGGATCCTAGGCACATAAGCATTTATATTCCATTCATGTACATGTTCTGGATAGTTCTTGCCTGGACTTTGTTAGTTATGAACACCTTGTATGTTCTAACTCACACCTAGAGAGGAAAGTACTTGAAACCAAAATACTTAGCTTCTCTGATTTCTAGGAATACACAATTAGAAAATCAGGAAGCTTAAAGAAAGATCATCTTATCTCTGGCAACTCTTTGCATCAGTCTGAGAACAGATGCCATCCATTTCTAGCAGGAACCAAGGAAAAACATGAAAAAAAAAAGGAATTAAAAAGGAAGTCAGACTCCTTTTTGATTCTTCCCAAATTAGGTTTTCAAAATGGACTTCCATCACTGTGCATGAAATGATTTCCTGGAATATCAGATATACTCATTTTTAAAAAATAGAATAGTTTTTGAAAACTAAAGTCATTACTTTAGAAATTATCTGCCATTTGTTCTGTGCCACTTCTGTGTATATCTGAGTTATATGTGGTTTGAGATTAAGTTTAACTTCACTTAATAGTCAGATAAGGAACTAGACAAAGCAAAAGTATTCAAATTATGTCAGACACAAGACTGAAACGTGTGTACTTAGGTCTGTACAAAACAGAAAGCTAAATCTGGGCCAGCAAATTAAAAAAGAGCTCAGACAAATCTAAAGCAGGTGCTTTCATAAATATAATTCAGATGAAGTTATTCTACCTAAAATCTGATTATGAAAAAAGAACAATGGTTAAATTTGCTAGGAAGAAAGAAGCAAGGTAATTTCATAAACCTGCTTCTGTTTCATATGCCCCATTGTTTTATCAACTAAGAGTACAGTTCCTTAAAATAAATGGGTAAACATCAAACCCATCTTATCTCAATTATAAAAATTCTTCTAAAGTGTAAAAGAATACAAGATTTTGGAGGCAGAAGACCAAATAAGTTACAGTTTTACCACTTAAAAGCTCAGTGGTTTTAGACAAGTCACTCAACTTCCTTGAATTTCTTCTAAAACAAAAATAATAAACATAAAAATAAAGATCATATCTACCTCACAGTTGTGTGGCTTTTTTTTTAATGAGAAAAGGACATTTATTTAAAACCAGAGAAATGCGTGATAAAATGAACTGAATTCATGATCATGACTCAACTTCTGTTTCTGAGTTACTTGTTTTCTTATAAAGAAAATCAGAATATATTAAAAATGACTTCGCCATATATTGTACAAATCCATCCATTAACGTTTTCCACAAGGATTCTCATCAATTTTAGTTTCAATATTTCCCGACTAAACATCTGGATAAACTGGCTACTTTTGTTTCCTAGTTATGCTTTAATTCATTAGGAAAATAACTTAATATTACCTTTCCAAGTTCCGCTTCTAACTCACAAACACTATATAACTGTGGTCAAGGAAGAGAACACAAATGCGACGGGAGCATATCTTGGAGGCTGCGGCCTCGGTGGCTCCCTCAAGGAAACTTCACTCGCTGCTGGGTTCCAGGCTTCACTTAGAAATCTGGGGACTACACCCTCTCTGTCAGCTGAGTATTTCCTACCTGCAACCTCCACAGCTAAATTAAAAAAGAATTTTAAAGACCAATGGCCATTCAACACTCCCTCCCAGGGGTTTTGAAGGTTAAGTAGATATGAGAAAGTAACACACTCTTTATGATGTTTATCTATCCATCTTGTTAGAGAAAGTTCAGTACCTGAGGGTGGGTGTGCAAAATGTTCACCATCTCCTTGGGAATTCTTCATTTTTGCAGTTTCATTAGCATGCACTGGAGGCTCTTCTGTTTTAGCCTCTGATAACTTCAGGAATCCATAATACAATTTAAAAAAATTTTTAGATTAATTTTGACTAATTCACTATTTAAGGGATCCAAAGACGTTACTTTAAAAAAAATGTATTGTCTACTAAATAAATAATGAACAAGAGATTTTCCAAAGTTTTTAAGATGTTTCCAGCATTTTATATCTTTTATTTTTTGAGGTAGATAAACATTCTCATTTCAAATCATGCACTGCTAAGAGTAACTAACTAGTATGTTTAGAACTTTGGACTTAGCAAGAAGTTAGGTTCAAACCCAGGCTTCACCTTTACTACTCATCTGACCTTGAGGAAGACACCAAAAATACTCTAATAAGAGAAAGAAATCCACTGAATTATAAGGTGCTTTTCCACTTAAAATAATCTATAAACCACTACCGTGGTATGCCTGAAGAAGCTACAAATGGGTTTATTCCCATTTCTAAAATGGGATAGTGTATTTAAACCAAATAAATCATTTAAATCTTGGAAAAAACTAAACTGACAATTTGTTTTTCTTAAAAACAGAGGAAAATCTAATCACATGTAGCTTATTAGGTAACTCATGTCATAAGCCCCTATATGCTGGGTAAAAGACATAGGAAGATTCATTATCATACTATCAGCTCTACTCTTGTGTGTTTGAAAATTTCTATAATAAAAACCCATACATATAGCCCCTAAACTATAGTATTATTCAAGAAGCCAAATATAGTTTGCTTATAAATCAGAGTTAATACTAATGTCTTCTGATAGCAGTTTGGAGCTGATTTCTATTCTATACTCTTAAAAGGTTTTATTTATTTATTTGTCAGAGAGAGAGAGCACAAGCGGGGGGGGGGGCAAGCAGAGGGAGAGGGAGAAGCAGGCTTCCCGCTGAGCAGGGAGCCCGATGTGGGACTCGATTCCAGGACCCTGGGATCATGACCTGAGCCAAAGGCATATACTTAACTAACTGAGCCACCCAGATGCCCCTGTTCTATACTCTTACATTAAAAAATATCAGCATCTATGAAATGCACCTCCATTTACTAAAAGGAGATTTACTTAAAGATACATAAATCACCTCTTAATCCTAAAACATCTCTATTTCTTCTGCTCTTCATGGGGTACCTTGCAGTAAAATAAGGCTTTTCAAAAACAGTGCATGATACAAGCATGTATTCATAGTGATTGAAGGAAAAAAAGGAAAACGACTTCTGAGTGATTGAGAGACAGTTTATATTCAGTTTCCCTTTCCCTTCAGAGAGATTTGGGAAAACACAGGAAGAGAGGCAGCTAGAGCAGAAGAGAGGAAAGAATAATTATTAGCTTCCTTCACCTCAGCCGGATACATGTTTAATTTATCCTTAGGAAAGATTAGGCACTTTATGGAAATAGTTCTTAATGGAAGAACAGTATGCCAGGGAATATCATAACTGACTCATTCTGCTTCAGGCTGATAACGTTAAAGTCTGCAGGGGACCCTCAAGAGTAACTGCAGTTGCTGTTTCAAAACAGTAAAGGAATCAAAGAGAGGGAGAAAGTAAAATAATTATTTTTAACTGTCTCTTATTCATAAAATTAAGGGGAATTTTTATAAGGAATCCCTCATAATATGAATGATATTACAGTTTTTTGTAGTTAATCTTAGTGTTTTTGGGTACTTAAAAGGTAGGTTGCTGCATGGGTTATAAAGCGAATATGGTTATAAAGTCACATATAAATGCTTAGAATTGCCAAGAGAATATGATACTCTGAGGAACTACGTAGTTCCACATAAGCAGCAAATCCTAGGTGTAAACTTAAGAGATAACAGCAATGAGGGGCACCTGGCTGCTCAGTCAGTAGAGCATGTGACTCTTGGTCTTGGGGTCATGAGTTTGAGCCCCACGTTGGGCGAGTTTACTTAAAAATCAAAGGATAAGGGCACCTGGGTGGCTCAGTCGTTAAGCGTCTGCTTTCGGCTCAGGTCATGGTCCCAGGGTCCTGGGATCAAGCCCCGCATCGGGCTCTCTGCTCAGCGGGAAGCCTGCTTCTCTCTCTCCCACTGCCCCTGCTTGTGTTCCCTCTCTCGCTGTGTCTCTCTCTGTCAAATAAATAAAATCTTTAAGAAAAAAAAAAAAGGTTAACAGCAATGAAATACTTCTGTTATATTAATATGTTCTGTGGGCACCTGCTTTTTTCTCTTCCTTTCTTCCTCCTGGTCATATTCCTCTTTTGATTTTCTGAAATATACAAAAATAAGGTAGAAAAGTAAATTTTCTTTTTTGGTCAAAGAACAAATATCCAACAAGCAACATGCCAAACTAAGCTCACAATATGTGCAAGGAATCTTGGAAACCAAGATGGAAATAATCAGGCTTTTCTTAAAGCAGCTTAGAATCAACAGAGAAAGATACACATAATAGGCATATACAGCATAATACAGTAACATAAACTACAGGTTCACCCATTTCTTCTGGAAATGGGAATGACCCCTAGCTGAACAAAGACCTACAGATTTGAAATCCTAAACCCAAATCTGAATGGCAAATCTGATCTTTCACTTTAAAGTGATAAGCTCCATCTCTCCCTCATTTTAGTTTTTCCAGTGCCACCAGAGCTATCTCAAAACTCTCCTGGTATCACTATGCCAAAGCCCTATCAGTTGTTGTAAACTGCTCACTGAGGGCCTCTGATTTAGGAAAACAGCCAAGTCAACTCTCATTCATTACTAAGCTCTACTACTTTAAAGAGTACATTCCCCTCGAAAGCCCTTAGAAAATAAAATCTGAAAGTACAAGGTGATTAATTTTCAGACCACTAATCAACCAACAGAAGCAACCAGTTGAAGTCAAAACTACCAGTCCTCTAAACCTATTAACCTTATCCTTAACTCTTCACACCTATAAACTCAAAGCATTCTGTGTTGTCTCAGGCTCCCATCTGCCCCTGCTGTGCAAAACAGGATCTGGCCGGAAGAGGCTGGGTTTACCAGCACACCTGCCTCCCTCCCCACAACCACTCAAATCCCCTGGAATTAAGTACTAAGTCATGGAGCTCTTGCCATAGTTCCCCACTAGACCCATCCTCCTAATCACCATCCTGCCTTGTCCTCCCTTCTGCTTTGCAGTTGAGGACAAGGTGGATAGCGGTAGAACTACAGGATGCTAGAAGACGATCATGTGTATGGTTAGAGTTGAAGAGAAAGGAAGGACTCGCAAAGAACAAGTCCCCATTCTGCAGGTGACACAGTGGCTGCAAGTATCCTTCTGCCCTAAGCCTATACATTCTCAAAGGAGATTTTAAAAATTAGGTGCTGCAATTGCTGCTCCCTTCCGAAATTCCCAGAGGGGTCAAGAGGCAACAGGCCCAAGGGAAAAAAAGAAATGTTCCTTTAGTGGCCTGCACACTCCATGCCAGGCATCTGGCTGAGAATCATGTAACTGGGGCAAGGAAGAGACCGGCAAGACAGTCATCTGGGATGGGCACTTCCCATTGTCCACTTTTCCCTTACAGGTTACCTGCCACCCTGTCAGCTATTTGGTCTGTGGAGTGTGAATGTCCAGCCTCCTGCTGTTAGACACACCTGGAACGAGCCACCTGTAATACCAAGGTCCAGAAGCCATGGACTATCTTGCTCACCGGGCTGGGTCTACTGGCTGGTTTCCTGTTTCCATGATGGGAGGGGAAGAAGCCCCTCCCATTTAGGTTGATATGGTTATGAGGCACTTGAAAATCATTTTTTCTGTCCATTAAAAAATGTTATACATAGTTATAAACAAATACAATGATAAATCATTTTTATTGTTTTTAGTAGAGAATTTAGTTATTTTTCACTAATTCATAATATTTTGAGGGTAGAAAACATATACAGATCATGTCACAATATTACTAATGATTCATTCAAAAGATAATTAAAGAAGGATACCTAAGAACTTCCCTCAGGATTTTCATCTCTTCCTGTTCAAGGTCACTGACCATATCAGAACCATCTGTTAGGCAGTCAGGTAATACACCTGTTCAAAATCAAAGACCACACAAAAGAATATGAACTCAACTGAAAACATTTATTACTCACTATTCTAACTCACCAAGAAGTACAAATCAGTTTATTAATGGCTTTCACTTAAATGGTCTAAGCTATTATCTTTCTAATTATGGTCTTTTTACTTTTTCTTGTTTTACAGAATCAGCCCCACCCAAACCCCAGTTTTACCTAGAAATTCTCTTAGTAATTATTTGTATTACCTATTAAAAATAAACATAATATAGCAATTAAAATTAGTTAATATAAACTATCACCTCGCTTAATCGTATACTGAGGATAGACCACTGAAATCATTAAGCTCCTAATAATGAAAGTATGCTCTCGGTGGCACCTGGGTGGCTCAGTCGTTAAGCGTCTGCCTTTGGCTCAGGTCGTGATCCCAGGGTCCTGGGATCGAGCCCCGGGAAGCCTGCTTCTCCCTCTGCTGCTCCCCCTGCTTGTGTTCCCTCTCTCCCTGCCTCACACTCTGTCAAATAAATAAATAAAATCTTAAAAAAAAAAAAAAAGTATGCTCTCAGAAGTATCCCTTAAGTGTGAAAAGAGTTTACAAAACAAAATATAAAATACTTTGTTAATTTGAACAGCATGTTAATACTCTTCATTCATACTACAACAAATGCTACTGAAAAGGGCCCTGCTTACTACCTGGGAAAAAGCACGGTGCTAAGCACTCGGGGGGAACATAAAGATGGATAAAACAATCTGCCCTCGGAGCTTCTCTCCAGATATTGGGCCAACAACTATAAACCAGGGCAATACCAACTTCAGCCCAAAGCAAATAATAATTCATGGCAAGTAATTTTAAGTATTGGTTGAATTTACTTTATTACCTACATCTTCCTAAGAAGCAGGTAGACTGGTAATCAGTGTTCTATTCGTATCTATAATTAGTATATTCCCACAACATCAGCAGCATGTCTCTTAATTTTTACCTTCCATTTCTTTATCCACAGATGACTATGGGATTTTTGGATCTGCTCTAAATTAAAGTACCTTTATTATTCTAATCCCCTTGATGTTTAAATACCTTTTTTAATTAAACATTTTATTTTGAGATAATTGCAGATTCACATGCCGTTGTAGGAAATAATACAGAGAGATGCTATGCATGCACCCTTTATTCAGTTTTCCCCCAATGGTAACAACTTGCAAAATATAGTATGGTATCACAACCAGAAAACCGACATCTATCAAGTGCATTTTTGCACTTTTTCCAGTCAAAAGATATACAATTAGTATTCTCTGATAGTATTTCTGAGGAAAATGAAAAGAACTAAGGAAAGAATGATGCAACAGTATGCAATACTTCAAAACCATCAAAATAATGCTCTGATTTGCATTTCCCAAAAATTCTTTGATAAAATACAACAAAGAATCCAGAGAGCCTTTGAATTTTTCTTACCACAAAGACAATTTTCAAATGGTCTGCGGTTTTGAGTACAATCAACATTGCTCTCAGGTACTAACTCCTGGATCTAAGTTAAGCAACATTCTTAAATGCACGTATTAAAAATGCTATGGCACAAACTAAGTATTAGATTTTATTTAAATGTAAGCCAACAGTCCCACCCAGTGGTTTGATACCAGCTCTGTTCCGCATCATTGCCTCATCCTCCCTTGCTAATATAAGCCAGATTTAATTATCAGGCAGCCAAGTATTCAGAGGCTGAGCCCTACCCCACCACAGGAGAGTGATTCATGATAATGGTCTCATTTCCCCTGCCAGAGGGTTTAAGAAAAACATGTGACCCCAATCCTGACCAATAGGACCTGAGAGGGAAGCTCCTGGGGGCTTCCAAGCAAGTTTTGTCTTGCTAACAAAAAGAGATGTACAGGAAGAAATACCCCTTTTCTTCAGGAGATGTTGTTGAGTCTCAGCCAATGCAGCTAGAGTGCAATCAGGAGAGAAGATCCTGAGAATAGCAGAGTGTAAAGATGGAAAGTGTCGGCGTTCTTGATAATATCACTGAGTCACTAACTTAACCAACATGCACTGTCTTCCTTCCTTTCTTCCTCTGGACTTCTTGTTCTGTGAGAGGATCGTTTCTTACTGCTTAGGACATTTTCACTGAGGTTTTTTCTGCTAATGGCAGCCTGAGGCATCCGGCTGATACAAGCTATATGTATTTGTTCCCTTTATATTAAAATCTAAATGAGTTTCCAGTTAAATTCAAAACTGAAAACTATATGGAGTGCCAATATCAAGTTCACTAGTTATGCTTTAATCCCCCCAAAACAATTTTAACTATAACATAAATTATTCACATCCTCTAACCCATAGGTCAAAATAAAGCATAATTTCAGGAACATTCAGAGAAAAGGATTTTATAAAAGTAAACTATGGTAGAAAAACACACAGACTGTTTTCCAAACTTATTTACACCAAAGTAACAGCACAGTGTCATCCATCGTTCAGGGTTAGGGTGATGTTATCTCCTACTCAGAGACATCAGCTCTCTCACCTGCTGTGAAAAGCATCCTAGGATTTTACAGGATGGTTATGGTGGTGGTTGGGCTCTAAGAGACAGTCTCTACTCTCATCATACTAATGAGAGGAGAATCCACAAGGGCCCTGCAACACTGCGATGTTTGCCCTGCAACAACAGAAGCCTCTTGTTGCATGTTCCAGACCCTTAAAAGCAAACAGTACAACTGAACTATAGCTCTCACATCTTCAAGAAACAATTTTTAAAAAGGTCCTGCTGCCAAACCATTAAAGAGTATGTAGGCATGGTCAAGAATATCAGTGCAGTTAATTGAGCAGAGGAACACATAGGTATTAAGGTAGGTTACTAGAGCCAGAAATCTGAAAGGAGGTAAGAATCTGGATTGAATCTGGATTGAAAAGGAGATAGTACAATAAGAAGTATGGTTAGAAACTCAGATGTGTTGAGTCAAGATGTCAAATGTAATTCAAATACACAAGAAGGGAACAAAAGCAGGAAAATCTAGGGACAAACTGAAATTAGATAAGAGAGTCAGGGAACAGATTAACTAAAGAGAACTACTAGGGCTTTGAGTTCTGTTTCCCTTTCCCTGATGGTAGTGCAATCATACCTGCCCATTACCCTAGAACAATTCTCAGTTTGGTCCCAGGACCAGCATAATCACCTGGGAACTTGTTAAAAATGCAAAGCATTCGGTCCCACCCCAGACGTGCTGAATCAGAAGAGAGAAACAACCATACGTGTTTCAACAGCCCTCCAACTACTTCCAAAGCTCACTAACACTGGAGAGCCCCTGTCTCCTACAAAGGTCCTAACAACGATAAGCCAGAAGGAAAAGACAAGTCACCTTCCCTCAACAGTAACTAAAACTGTGACAATTCAAAAATACTGAATTTCATAAATAAAATGGCTAGGAAGAAAAATCAACCTAAAACATCATTAAATCAAATTCTGGTCTGCTTTCTTTGAGACAGCCAACACAAACTGATCAGGAAAGTTTACATTGTTGAATCTCTTCAGTCAACAAACCTGAAATACATTTGTACAAAGCAGCTACATTTAAGACCATAATAGAATCAGAATAGTCAAAACTAAAATAAAAAAAAACAAAACAAAAAACCATTTAGCACTTAGATTTCTAAATTCAACATTTTACCATTTCTCTCTTGAATTATTCGAATGGCTTGCAGCTGCATTTCAATGTTTTTCTGGACCATCATTGCTTTAAAGATAGTAAAATCTTCTGCTGCCAACACAGGTTGCAAAATGGCCTATGGAAAGAAGTCTGGAAGTTAAACGAAGATTCAAGTTGGTTTTTTTGTTGTTTTTTTAGGATTTTATTTATTTATTTGACATTGAGAGAGACAGCGTGAGAGGTAACACAAGCAGGGGGAGTGGGTGAGGGAGAAGCGGGCTTCCCGTGGAGCAGAGAGGCCAGTGCGGGGCTCAGTCCCACGACCCTGGGATCATGACCTGAGCTGAAGGCAGACGCTTAAGGACTGAGCCACCCAGACGCCCCTAAACGAAGACTCAAGTTTTAAAACTATTACCACACACTCAGATCATTTCTATGGCCAATCATCTGTATTAATTCAAGAATGCTGTATTATTATTTACGGTAAGATGACTCAAAAGGAAAATTTTAAGATTCTAAAAGCCTAATTTAATGTAAGGTTGACTCTCCCAACCCCCAGGCCTCCAAGAAGCTAAGGCTGACAATGGTGATGTATTTTCCAAATAAGCCAGTGCTGAGTAACTCTGAAAAACAACACAGAAATTAGGCTTACTTTTTTAAGGATGCACTTCAGTATCTGGATTTGTTTTGCAGCCAAAATAACAATATCTATTGGTTTTATTTCTATCACCTAAAATTTACTGTGAATAATAAATCGGTAACTACAAAATTATCCCTTAATTCATAAAAGCACCAAGTTGAATAAAAGTAAATGCAAAAAAAATGGAGTCTGGAAAATAAGTGTAATGAGATATTAGAAATGTGAGAACACAACTGTCCTGTATGTAGAAGTTTCATGTAAGAGGTAAGTTAGAAATTATGATATGAAATCATTTTCTGGATGAAACAAAAATGTGATAAATTAAGGGGAAAAAATGAAGGTGTCTACCCGGGAGGACCCAAATTAACACTTCCTTAACTACAGGGAGCTATTTGCTGTATTAAAGAGCAAACCAATTCCCAAGCTAATTAATAATAAGTAGAATAAGATTTGCAATGTGTGAACACCCAGAAGAAAGCACTCAAATTTTATGCACCCAACTAAAATCTTATTTCAAGCTTTACATGATATTAATGTAAAAGCTGAACACACAAAATCATGCAGAGGCAACCAAGGGTGTGCTATTGTTCACCAGGCAGGCTGCAGCACTGTCAGACACATCAACAAAAGCTCTATCGAAGAGCTCTACTCAAAGAGGAAGGAGCCCTCCCCCAGCAACCAGCTCACACCCTAGACAACCGCAGTATATAGCAAAGCAAAACAAAACGCAAAAGCAGCTCTCTGTGACATTTATGAAGAGTCAACTGTCGAAAAAAATGATGGAAAGTTTATTCCCTTTAAATTCACATACACTGTTCAAAAGACCCACGGCAGGGCGTAGCAGATAGGCTTGACTGAAAGTTGCAGCCCAAAGCTCAGTATTGAAAACACTTGTGGACAGTCTCCGTGATAGATTAGTGATGTCTGCCAAGACACCTTTATGGGATTGCGCCCCCACGTAACTTTGTTCTCGGGCTTCCTCGACTTCTTATTAGTGACACTAAGGACTTTATCCTCATCAATAATAAACACTTGAAGGGCAATGCTATTAATAGCAATGTATCAACTGGAGCTTCTAACAGCAAGTTAAAGTTTGAGTTGATACTTAAAAGTGTACCTTGATGCATCTAAGAAATGCATATTCCTAAGCTGTGCCCTAAACATAATGAATCTAAATTTCTAGAAGATGGGTGCCGTGCTCGCTAAGGCAGCACATATACTAGCGGGTTGGGTGCCCGTGTATTTCCACAGATAATTCTTGTAACATTAAAGCTCGAGAACCATTGACACACTGGAAGAAAATGAGCCCTTGATACCAAAAGCCATTCCCAGCTTAACCATGTACCAGCTGTGTGACTCTGGGCATGTCATTTAGTCCTCTGAGCTTCAGTTTCTTCATCTGCAAATTGGTACTATAATAATAATAGGAATACAGTATTTTGTTGAATCTAAGACTCCAGATTAGTAAAATAAGCCTTTACTTCTTGTACCAACTAGAAAAGAAAAAAAAAAAAAAACTCTGCCAATTAAATGATAACATGTCATTCAGTGTAAAATACATTCTCATTTCAGAGGTATTATGATATGAAAAATTTGCATTTTAGCATGAAAGAAATATAATAATAACTTTCTGGCTGGGTGTTGGAATTAAATAAGAAGAGAAAGCACTTTTTAAACTGAAAAGTACCTGTAAAAGTAATTGTTCTGGTCCTGTTGAGGCTGGTTAAATATCAAAATGGTGCACTAATAAACCTAACAACTTTATAGCAATGGGATTCTTCTGGTTCAAGGAAATGGATAAGAGCTTCCAATAAAGGCACTAAGAGGAACTAAATACAAGAGTTACTTCAAAAAACTGGCAAGTACTTTAAAAACAACAATAATCTTAAGTATCCATTAAATTAATTGAAATGTCAAACTACTTTGACAGAAGACTATGAAGTAAGGTAAATGTGATGGTATCTATGTTTGAGAAGAGCACATTAACAAAAAAATGAACACTGAGTATTTAGGAATCTGACATACATGAGTTTACAAGATATTCAAATATATTCACACTTAGTCTAAGGTTACCCTATTATTATCTCTGCTTAGAGTTCATCATACCATAGTTTTGAAAGGTACAAGTGGTTTCATGTCCTTACACTACTCCATTAATAGACAGAACTACCAAGAGAAACAGATGAATTCATAATTATAGTTGGAGACTTCAATACCCTCTATCAGTAATGGACAGATCCAGCAGGCAGAAAATCAGAAAGGACATAGTTGAACTGAACAGCACCTTCAGTCAACTGGATCAAATTGACATTTCTCCAAAAACAGAAAAATACACATTCTTCTCAAGCACACATGAAAAATTCACCCAAACAGACTACATTCTAGGCCATAAAACACATCTTTTTTTTTTTTTTTTAAGATTTTTTATTTATTTATTTGAGAGAGAGAGAATGAGAGAGAGCAAGCACATGAGAGGGGGGAGGGTCAGAGGGAGAAGCAGACTCCCTGCCGAGCAGGGAGCCCGATGCGGGACTCGATCCAGGGACTCCAGGATCATGACCTGAGCCGAAGGCAGTCGCTTAACCAACTGAGCCACCCAGGTGCCCTAGGCCATAAAACACATCTTAATAAATTTAAAAGAATAGGAATCATACAAAGTATCCTCTCAGACCACAATGAAATTAAACTAGAAATCAATAGCAGCATGATAGCTGGAAAAACCTAAAATAATTGGAGATTAAATAATGCACTTCTAAATAACACGTGAGTAAAAGAAATACAGTTGACCCTTGAACAATGTGGGGCTTAGGGGCACTGACCCCTATGCAGTCAAATATCTGTGTATAACTCTTGACTCCCCCAAATTTAACTACTAATAGCCTACTGATGGCCAGAAGCCTTACCAACTACATAAACAGTCCATTAACACATATTGCATATGTTATATTTATTATATACTGCATTCTTACAATAAGCTACAGGAGAGAAAATGTTATTATGAAAATCATAAGGAAACTAAAGGCAACCTCCTGAATGGGAGAAGATATTTGCAAAGGACATATCTGATAAAGGGTTAGTATCCAAAATATACAAAGAACTTACACAACACCAAAAAACAAATCATCCAATTAAAAATGGGCAGAAGTGGGACGCCTGGGTGGCTCAGTCGTTAAGCGTCTGCCTT